>NC_068944.1:13984090-14287121 GCF_026419915.1 Harpia harpyja | reverse complement strand
TATTAGAAATTATGGGGTATGGTAAGAAGAACTAAATCCTTAGACAAGATAAATGTATATTTACCACAAAACTACATGGTATGCTCAATATTTAAAAGGTTAATATTTAAAAGATGAAAAAGGTTACTTTTAGAGAACCACAGGTAATAGGACCAATTGAGCAAAACACTTAGCAGTTTATGCTTATGTTACACTTTGCTATATTTACTGGTTGGCAATCTAACAACTCTTTTTGGTGTTGCATAAAGGAAATAAATAAAAAGCATGTAATTCAATAGTGCAACACCCCAAAGTCTGCACATTTTGCTCCAACCACTAAGAAATAAAAGCGATAGATTCTTCTATCTCCATCCAATATTTACAACAGCTGTGATCTGTCCTCATACCATACATATGGGCACACACACATAATTAGGTAGAAGAGAATTTGATGCAATATTGATTCTAAAAGTCAACATGTCCCTGTAATCAGTGGTAAAAAAAGTGGTATTGGAAAACCTTCATTGTCTCCCTCTGTTGTAGGACACTGCAATAACAGATATTTAGTGAAGGGAGTTAAATCAGCAACAGCTTTTCTGAAAAAGTATCTGGGGATGGCAGGTAGCCATGAAAATGCCTGCTTTGCAAGTGAAATGTGGCATTCATGCACAGTGATAGTCAGTGTTCACTTTTCACTTACTTTTCCATTAAAAACATGGATGCTGCAACTACTCAGTCAGAGGACGGAATCTTAAGTATTCAGCCATGTCTGTCAATCACATATCACCAATATAAGAAATACAGCAAAAAGGTTAACACTTTGCAGACACGTGAGCATACAAATTATTCAGTGGATGCTTAACTATGATGCTTACAGAAACTATTTCACGAAAGACTCATGTGCATGGAAATGGAGGCTAAATTAGTCAGACAAAATTTTCACTGTTGCAGAGCAATGTAATTTAAGAGCTCCAGCACCTTGCCAAAGAACATTCACCTTTCCAAATTCAGTCTGTACTAAAAGACTTCTCATAGAAGAATGACTGTAGACTACTGAAGACAATAGGTCAGACTGTTGGATAAAATAGGCCAAATTTTATCTCCAGAGTCATCCTATCTGAGTTACACCTAAGATTAATTTACTCTCTTGTCTATGTAAGACAGCACTAGAATGAATACATCAACCTTTTAAACCTGAAGTGTCACTTTCATGCCATATTCGCTCCCCAATGCTGTGGCTTGCTTAAATCAAGAGTGACGGGTTAAGTTTACTGGTGGTTATTTTAAGCAACAGACACTTGACAAAGAATTTGTTGCACAGGAATGGTTTACTTTCTTAATAGCAAAATTTTGAGAACAGCAGCAGCTTTGCTTGCATATAGCTGAACCTGTGTATATAAGCACTGCTATACCTCCCAAAACAACAAAGTACTTAAAGATTGATAATGTGACAGTACCTTCGTAGGTCTTCCGTCTGCTTACAGCAACACAGAGCTACACAAAAGGTTAAAGCAGAGGATGCTTAAGACACATGGTCAAAGATCAAAAGAAGTTATGGATTCTTCCCTCTTGCATCAGATGGATTCAGAATTTACCTGCCGAGGTCCATGGGCTGTCTTGAGAAATGGTAAATGATGCTTTGAAATGAGATTAAAAGCTATTCTTCCACAGTATGTTAGTATTACCCACAATGTCGATATTAAGCAAGTAACATAGTTCCATCCTTTATTGAATAGCATCTCTCACGCCTGTTACTGCCATCTACTAAAATCCAGCTAAGCTCAAAAATATATATATGTATATACTAAACATTCATTTATGTTTTTCTCTAGAGAAAAAGATGTTAGTATATGGATTTCACAGTGGTCATGAACACTAGGAACTATCAAAAGGTTAAAAATTGCAATGATATTTGCCAAATCAAGGCATAATTGTCTCTCTCCTATCTGTTCAACTGGAACAGATACAGTCTGGATCTGTAGAGAAATGTTATGACTTTTTTTTTTTTAATTAAAAACTTTAGGTAGACAAATGTTTTGCCTCACACTAAGATCTAGAGGATGTCTCATGAGAACTTTAAGACTGTTTTATGACTATTTCAAGGGAAAAAAGGCTGTTTATTTCTAAACTATATAATAGTTTTTCCTTGGCTTGGTCAAAATAAAATTAGTGTTGAAAATAAACCCACGTTGCTCTCAGAAGTCTCTCAAAGTGTTACTGGCACACTCTATGCAAATTAAAGTCTATAATCTAGAAAAATTATTAAAGAATGTTTAGACTTTAGTAGAGTCTAAAAAAGGGGGGGTTGGTAAGTAGCAAGGGAGTTTTAGCATGTGTGTATGCAAGTAAAGCAAGTAGAGCAAGTGGGCTAATGCTTTAAGGAAACTACAAGTGAAGCCACTCTTAAGCGAATTTGTTAATTGTTTCCTGAAGCATAAAAATTACTGTTATGCCATCACTCACCATTTAATCCTCTCCCTAACATTCAGTAGTCATAGTCATCGTGTCAGGTTTAACATGTTGATTACAAGCATTACCATACAAGAAATTAGAGGGGTTTTAATGCCTACTCCAAAATTCAGAGAAAAAATCCATGGCTGTATTAGTAAGGATGTAATTATTAGTAGTAAGCCAAAACTTAAGCATATTTATTGGCTTAAATCAAAATATCTTGAAAGAGCAAAGTAAAAGAAAGAGATGAGGAAAAACGTCTCTGAGGAGACCATCGTGAACTAAAGACCATGTTCTTCACTGGACACCAAGACCAAAGGAGTTCAAAGGGGCCCTACTTTACACAGTGGCTGAGTTTCAGCCAGCTTTGCTCCGTGTAAGTTTCTTTCCACAAAAAACAGGTTTCAGCTGCATCTTGTGAATGCTTCTTAAAAGTGTACACTTAAATATCTCCTTATTCCAACCAAAAATTACGGTTACATTCAATAACAGCATAACAAATTTTAAATACAAGTAAACAACATAAAAAACAATGTTCACTTCAATGGTTTCAAGGTCACAAAGAGCTCCAATTTGACGATGCTGCTGTAAGAGGACTGCACTGATGTACTCCACAGCACCGTCCATGGGCTATGTGGTTTGGAAATTATGATTATTGTGCTTCTGAACAGGGGTATTTACAAAAAACCCTTTGAGTTTTTCCAGCCTTTACCTTAAAATCTGTGTGCTATACACATCGGTGATGTTCTTGCCAAATACACGAGGGATACAACCTTCTGCATCCCTCTTCAAGAGTCCCTGTGTCATGGATACCTATAAATGCATAGGTTGTATTGTATCAGCCACAGGCTAGAAGGGTGCTCGTCAGCTCAGTTGGTACCAAGAACCCTGCAGAGCCACTGTGTCTCCGAACACCCTTTCGTACTATTAATGGCCTCCATTTTTTGTTCACTGAGCCATCGTTTTGCTGAGCAATTATAAGGGTTAATTGCTTGCTTGTAGTCCTCTTTCCAACTAAACAGATCAGATTAATTACTACTACGTCTTTTACATACCTTCTACTTTTTTGCCATCTCAGCATAACTAATAAGAGTATTTTATAGTATAATGTCAGAAAGCTCTATCTGCACAATCTCAGTAACAATGCACTGTCTCAATATCCCATTAATAATTTTGTTTTATGGCCTGTCAGTCAGCCAGCTTTTAATCCACTGATTATGTGCCAGGTTGATTTGGAATCAATCAGCTTCCTTAAACAAAATACACTGTAGCACAAGGTCAGTTGCTCATATAAATCCAAGACTAATACATCAATATTACTTTTGTCAAGCAAAATAACCACCTAAAAAAACCAGAATCAACATAGTTTGACAGACTATATATTTCATAAATCCTCGATGGTTGGTATTCATAACGCCAACCTCCTTAGTATCTAATTTAGCATCCAATATTATTTTCTTTTGTACTGCTATGAAAAAATTGTAAGTACCTAGATTATGGAGATCATCTTTAGGAAATAATGGTTACCACCTTACTGCATATTATTTGAGCCTGCATAATAGAGCACATGTACCTTAAATATTGACTACTAAACACCCTTTGGAAGTAATTTTAAAGCTTGAAGTGTTTCCTCATCATATGATTACATAGACTTCTTTTTATCCAAATAAGGAGAAAATTATTTTTCAGAAACTTATGCATTTTGACAAGATTATTAGAGATTTCATAATTTTTATATAGTAATGGGCAATACTGTTTTTGTAAGTCTCCTTTCATCCCATTAACTTAAGCTAATAAAAACTCATATGCATGCTAAAAATGTGAAGAGAAAATTGAAAGTTTACTTTAGATATTCACATGAAAGCCCAGCTCTATTGATTATTGAAAGTTACTAAATTTCTAACATGATAATCTGACTTAAATCTCATGCAATTCCTGCCTCTCCATCAGTAACTCCATAAGTAATTCCAGTAGAATGAAATATGATTTGCTTGTCCTCTGACCCCCCAAAACAATGAAGATGTTAAACAAATATTCTTTCCCTAGATTTTAATCAAAATACATTATGTTCTTCACATAAATGCAAAAAAGATTCGGTTACTGAACTTACTAGTCTCTGAAACATTAGAGGTATAGTTTTTCTTTCTGCAATTCTTGAAGACCAATCTTGACCAGGTATTTCACAGTATGGAAAAGTTTTTGAACAAGCAGACATCCAAATGTCTCAGTTAACTTGTGTGAAGAAAGACAGGGAAGTGTGCACACATTGTGTTATTTCAGTGTTATTTCAGGTTTCAGAACTCAGTGATAGATCACTGAAAAAATAGATGCCAAAGCTATTTTTATTTTTCATCCAATTTCTCTAGCCCTGAAATGTGCTTATATTGCAAGTCTTTTGGGGCATGAATCATATTTTCAATCTTGTGTACGCTCAGTGCTGTTGTGCATAGGAGGCACGATTATTAGTAACACCCAATATTCTGATATTCAGGTAAATTAATTTATCAGTAACCACTAGTTTACTCTGCCAGGTTTTTTAAGATGGCAGATATGAATAAGGACTCTTAAGACTATGTTTCAAGTTCAATTCATACTTTTCAAAATATAAAAGAAATTTCCGTGGCCTTGATAATAACTGTTATTATGCTATTAATACTGTATTAATTTCTAAAACCAAAAAGATCAGACTTAGCAAACCTTATTTGTAGGAATGTTGCCAAAGATTTTTATGAGATAGTATGGAGCACTACGCTTGTGTCTTGTGTCAGTCAGGTCTTCCACAATAAGGCAAGATTTATAGACTTAATCACCAGAAGCATCTTTCTTCTATTTTATATTGCAGACGTTGTTCCTGTGCTCAGGTTTTCAGATTTTGAAGGAGCACTCACATACAGCATCCTTTGGGGTACCTTTAAAGACTAGTCTACTATGATTCACTTATTGGCATGAAAACAACGGTTTAATTCCTTGGAATCCTTTAATTTACCACCTAATTCTATAGTCCAAAGAGATGCTGTTGCTGAGCAACAACATACCTTAAGCAGCAGAAAGATATTGTAAGATATAGTTTCCTGCAAATCTTCTTTTATTGAAATAACCTAAGATGTTTATTACAAGCCTTATTTTTAATAGTTAATGGGGTTTGCGGACACTGGGCATAATGCCTGCTATAAAAATAAGCCTAGATTTGCATACACAATAGTATAATAAAATCTGGACCTGCTAGTCCATAGTGATTTTCTAGGGATAATAATTTCAGCATTAACAATTTTAACTGCACAGAAAAAATTACACAGTACCAAACAATGCCTCCAAAGCATTCATAGAGCAGGTGTAATGAGGTCCATTTACAGGAAAAATGTCAGTGATTCCTTTTTTCTTTTCTCAGGAAAACAGCTGCGCTTTAGTAGACAAGTGCACTTTCTTAGAATAAAATTACTTTTAAAAATTAAACTGAGAAGAACAATGAAAAGAGGAATATTTGGAAAAGAAGAAAAAGGATGGGCTGGAAAGTCTTTGATATATGGGGTAATAATGCCCCCTAGACCACTATTCTTTCTAGGTATTGATATGGGTGAAGTTAACAACGAGAAGCCAAGGGACAAGCTTAATAAAAGCGACCATTATGGCAAGCTTAAACCCTCAGCAAAGTTTGCTTCAAGTTGTTATTGCTCAAGCTAGTGAGTATCATGCCAATAACTTAAACAAGCAAATAAAAAACCCCAAGAAGATCCCTGCAACTTTACCCACAAGCTGAAGTAAAGCCACATGAGGTCCTTGGCCTGGTCCTGTAATTCATCAGAGAACAGACTAGCTAGGGCTGCCTTCTTCCACACTGCAGTCCAGCAAACAGGTGAATGCATGCACTATAGAGGAGTATAAATGTTTCAAAGTATATACTATAGCAAACAAACAAATAAACAAGCAAATAAACCCCACCACCCCAAAAAAATCAAAAAGCCAAAAGATTTTCCATAGTATTCAATACCTAATTTTTGCTCTGTAAACATCTTCTCCTTCTGGCCTGTGTCAAAGATAAATGGTATAAACCATCTGAAAGAATAATAATAAAAAAAAAAAAAAAAAAAATAATAATAATAATAAAGTACAGAACTGGTAGTTTAATGTAATCATTTCCTGACTTTCTCTCAAAATTAAACAATTCTTTTCATACATCAACAGCAAAGTGATAAATGTAAGAAAAGAATGTTTATAACCTTGTGTAATGCAAGTGTATCAGTAAATATCCTTAAAAGACTGTTTCCGTAAGTAGTTAGGTTATTTTTATAAAAAACTTACTATCTAGTCTTTTGCACAGAAAGCACTGCTATTTCAAAGCCATTTGGCATGCTGTTATTATGTAAATTAAATGAGGTTGATAATTGTCAACAACATGTAATGCCAGATTACAACTTCCATATTGCCTTGTGTTATATTAAAATACAATGCATTTTCCAGTCTTGTGTATTGCCCCAAGAAGCATGCCAACCATTCATTAAATTACAGACTGCAATCTTTGGGGAGACACCATAGCTTTATTAAGGACAAGATTTAGTGAAACAGTGTAATTTACATATCAAACTCATCGTCATTATACCACATAATCTAAATCTCTTGTAGGACTACTTGGTGGTTCCACAATTAAAAGCTTGTTAGTCACATCATTCCCCTCCCGGTTTTAATTGTGACTCACATGGTGTGGTACAAGCTACCTCAGACATTTTACAAGGCTGGGGAGTACAAAGCTGGGGGGAGGAAGAAGAGGAGAGGTTGACTTTGCCTGTCAGGAAACTATCCCCACTATAAGGAACACAGCACTGATCATGCTGTGTTGGACGGACAGAAGCGTTATGAAACAGCAATAGTACACATCTATTCTCTCACCCACACATCTCTCCTCAACTAAATAGGCAGGATAATAGTATCTTGTGTTTTCACGTTTTTGCAGCTACCGACTCAGGTGTGCAGGAGGTATGATGTGCAGATGTTCATGCTTTGTTCACACACCGGTAACAACCCTCATTCCAAAGTCAGTGTGTTTACCACATCTGGCAAAAAAAGAAAAGCTGTACTAGGCAGACACAGAGAAATGTAGGCTAGAGAATAGAGTTTTCCTTATAGCACAGCATGCTTCTGGAATCATCTGGGTTTGTATGGATTTACGTTACCGTAGACAGTTTTTGTGTACTGCCACATGTGGTCCCTGCTACAGGCAACAATTCTCATCCCAAATCACATCAGAAGTGTGAAAAACTCCCATTAACAACAGCTCTGTATTTCTGCCTCTGGATTGCTTCAATTAAGTCAATTACTTTAGACCTAACCTATAATCAGATGGTAGGATTTGTCCTTTGAAAGAGAAGTTATCAGGAGGAAGCGCACACCCCTTAGAGCAGACAGATTGCAGGATATGTCAGATAAGAGGGTAAGCATGAGTCATTTTTTCTTTTCTTCTTATCCCTTCATTTTGACACTGTATTAAATCCTGCTGGCAATCCCTCTGCAAGATTTTCCAAATACACTCATTCTGCTCTCTTCCCAAAGAAAAAGAGAAACTTTTGACCTTGACCTTGATTTCTGAAAGTCTGCCTTCCAAATATAAAACTGATCAACTTCACCTAGTGTGTCACTTTGTCCATGTGGCCAGCCTGAAGACATCGTTAAATCTCTTTTGTATAGTTTAGCAACACCAGACTGAGGAGGTTTTGTTTTCAAAGTTGGGTTACTATATTCTCTACCTTGGAGAAAGTCCAGGCCCACCTTCCACTCACAGGGAAACGACTAGATGAACGTGCTTCTTGCAGAAAAAAAAAAAAAATTATATATATTTGTGTGTGTGTGTATGTATATATATCTATATGAAACCATTCAGAACAGCATGTAGTACTTTTCCACAATAAACATATTGTTATCACACTCATTGTCTGGTGTGGGTGGAACATTCAGCAGCAGGTGGTGTGACTTCAGGTAATTCAAAACTGCATTTTGAGTTGTCTCCAATCACAGCAGTGACCTGTTCCTTCCCCTCTATCCTGCCAGCTCCCTCTGCATTGCAGTCAGCCCAAACCACCCTGTAGTGCCAGCAAATGCCCCGCTGTCCCGCTGCCAGGAGAAAATAAACTCCCTTTCCCTCTCTGCCTCCCCCTCTGCTACAGCAATTGCCCATGTTAGTTTTCTTACATCTGCCAGGCTGTGACTTCTCAATGGGATCCCGTGGCAAAGAGTCCCGCAGAAGTTCACGAAATCTTTTGACACTGTGTTTTGCTTGTTTTAAACTTAATGCTTCAGAGCAAACTGTTGGCTGCCAATAGTTCACTTGCTCTGAGAAGCGGTGTCTGTGACTTGTTCCAAGCTTGCTGTGACAGTCGTGCTTTTAAAGACCTTCGCCACCTTTTTGCAGAATAAAGAGTCCTGAGCTTTGTAACCTCCGCTTTTAAGAAAGCCGGTTGCTGTTCTGTGATATGAATTGCTCTTTTCCCTTCTTTCCTCTGCCTACTATATCCTTTTGAGAAGGGTGACAGAAATGGTACAGTTTCAAGATGCGGAACGCCATAGATACACTGGCATAACAATTACATTCTGTTCCCAATTTCTTCTCCTGAAAATCTAGCATTAGTTTTGTCATTTTGACTTGTCAAACTGAGTAAAAGTTTTCAGAGGATTTTCCTGGTCACTTCAAGTTCTCTTTCCTGAGAAAAACAGCCCCTTTTGGGTCTGTATTTATGTGTAAGTTGTTGGTATTATTTCCCCCCATCACGTACATTGCTTTGCCTTCCCTTTGGTTGATAGATCAGCAGATGATTCAGGAGTCTGAGCCTTGTCTGCAAGGCTTTGCAGTCAGTTTTAGCACTCTCCTGTTACTAGTCAACATCACAGGATTTAACAGCTTTGCCCACTTACCTAATTTTCATGACTATGAATCCATTCAGTAGTACAAATTCCTGTATATGTCTTGATATGCACTTGCTAAATGTATCTGACAAACTTACTGGTAAAGATTATGCGATTCATTCAGCTTGCATTTAAAGTTGAAAATAGATAAATGCAGATTAGAAATGAGTTGGAATTTAAAGTAAAAAGTCAATTAACCAAAATTGTGGGAAATTTACCATCAAATGACTTACTAAAGCTACTGTTGGACTCCTTCTATCCCAAAAATTTTAAAATTAAGAGTGGAAGGTGATTAATTTGGGGGGAGATTTTTTTGTTAAGTGCTATATTCTATTTCAGACAATGATAAATTCTAGAGCCTTCTTTGTTCCAAAAGTCAGACCATATGTCTTTGGCCTAAAGCCTGTGATTCTATGTCTACAAAGACAGCTTTTGTGACACTTATCAAGGCATTGTTAACTCCCGAGCCTGCAGATAAGCACTGTAAAAATTACATGGAAAAATATTGGTTAATGACTTATTGCAGTAAATGATAACAAAACCACAACTGATAGTAGAAACGCATCACAGATCCTTGCAAGAATAACCTTGAAACCTGTAAAACATCCTGGTGATTCTTTTCCTGCGGAGGTCTACGTTGGCAGAGCAAGCAGGTTGATGCTTACGTGCCCTGTGACTAGGCAGAGCTACCGAAGGGGGGAGAAGATCCTCTGCCAGGCAGAGACGGCGGGCGCTTAAGCTCCTGCCAGCCCCTCTTTTTGACCCAGGGTTGAGCTTGCCTCTGCCAATGTGACAGAAACTTGGGTGCAAGCTTGGTGGAAGCAGCTGGTACTCCTGAAGCTCCTGCTGGGCACGGGACAAGTCCCAGGCAGGACACAGGACCAAACCTTTGTTGCTTTTGAACTGGTCTTTCAGCTTCTGTGTCCGAGGATGTTCTCCACCCTTCCATACATTTGACCAGATGTGTTAGCCGTTATTTTCATGCACTTTCCCTTCACAGCCAACCTTAAATTTTAATAACAAATTTGATTAATACTGATTTAGCCCGTTGTTCCACAACACAAGCTAATGCAAACTCAAATTTCCTTTCCTTTTCTTCTTTTAAAAAGTTGCAAACGTAAAACGCTGGATAACTGAAAAGGGATTAGGGAGAGGAATCTCATTGCAAGTAAGACAGAAGATCCTCTGTAGCTCAAAGAATTTATAAAATAGCCCAAACAGAAAAAAATCTGATGTCTCTGCATTTTCGGGGGAAAAAAGGAATTTAGGTATATGATTAAAAGACTTTTTTCTCCTCCTAAGTGGCTTCTAATTTTGTCTTGTGCTTCTGCACCTGACTATGCATATTTCAATAAAATAATTTAACTCTATGTCATACTGGCATTATGATTTATTTGATACTTAGATCTGGACTTTTTAAAAAGCCTAAAATAAAAAGGTAAACAAAATCAGCTAATAAACCGGCAAGAAATATGTGAAAGACCCCCACACGCACACACCCCCTGACCAAAAAAATTCCTCTATAAAAAGAATGTTCTCCTGAGGGCACTATCCCCTTTTCTTATCTGGCATCCTGTCCTTCCTTTTCGCTCATTCACTATCAGGGTCTAGATTTATTATCTGTTGCTATCTAACTTAGATTGCAAGCTCCTTAGGGCAAGGACCTCGTCTTCTTACATGTCCGTAATGTGCCATGAACACTTCTAGCACTAAACAAATAATAAGCTCTGCAGACTCAATTTAGTATCCATTTCAATTTGTGGTGAAGGCTCACCATGTTTTCAGAGTGTAAGGGTCATTTCTTTCTCTTAATGGCTGATGCTGGACAAGCATAAATATAAATCCATATTTTTCTGGCTTCTGCTGGAGGAAACTTGCTCATTACAGTTCCTGCTGACAGTGACCCTAGGCCAGTCTAGTCAAATCCAAGTCTTGGCACTTACCATTTTCTTGCAGTCAAAATTAACTGTACAGATTTCTTTAGATAGCCCTCTTGGTTCTTTGTAGTCATCTGTTACTAACACAGTTTTAAGTTTGAATAACCAGAAGATCTCCTTCCAGCAATCTCTGATAGTCCATAAAGAATCTAGAAAGGACTGTTCAAATGAGAAAACAAAAACTGTCAGTTGTAGTCACTCTGTTTTCCAGCAGTCATTTTCTCACTGAGAGAAGAAAAAAAAAAAAAAATCAGCTTTCCTGACCACTTAGGAAAAGCTTCCTTTGTTAAGCAGCAACATTCCTGCTTCCAGGAAAAATTTAAAAATAAATTAAATAGCTAGAAAACAGCATTGACCTAATTATTTTACTTGGAAAACTGCCATTATACGAGACTTTTCTGTTGTTCTGATCAACATATTCTCTTATCATTTCTCCAAACAAGCATGCCGAGCTACCGTGATATCTTCAAGCAAACAAATGACTACCATAAACTCTCACTAGAATACCCTGAACCCTTTGACATTTGGAGGTGTGACAGGTCCATGGCGGGGAGGGAAGAAGGAGGACTTCAATTTCTCCAGCTAACATGGGCTGTGTCACATCGGAGTCATTGTAATGTGGCAGCCTTTTCAAAATCCTTGCAAAAGAGGCTGCACCGTCTCAGTTGTCTCAATGATGCACGTAGGACACCTTTGCCCACAAGGTCCAGGCTTACATCGGTTACTGCCATAGCCCACAGGTGAGGGTGGGAGGATGTGAGGGGATGAAGACTTAGTGAAAACCTCTGTTCCAGTCTGCTCCCAGTTCTGCCTGCGGAGCGAAATGTTGCAATCTTTCCTCAAACCATATTCACAGTGCATACATCGGGATTTCTGAATTATCAAAATAATGAATCCAACAGTTATCATCTTTGCCCCCTCTTTCAGACCTGAAGAAGTAGACTTTCAGAAGGCATGAGAAAGAAGTTAACCTGTGGCCTGTTGCTGACTGTTGTTGCTATTTCCTAGATACTCTTTTAATCAAGAGTGGGGGTGTTTGAGCACATACCCCTCCACATGCTGACCTGGCAGAAGGTCTTACTAAGTAGAGCACAGAAGCTTCAAGCATGTGTTGGAAAATCCTTGCCTGTTAAGAATGCAGCCTTGTTCCTTCACACAGGTGAGCTGTCATTGTAATTTTCCTCTAACAGTTTCCACAAGTGTCATCATGACACAACACCAGGTCTTTTTGCTGATAGCAGAGGTGAGGCTACTTACCAGTATTTAAGAAATGTCACAAAGAGCCATAACAGCAACTGGGTAATGTGGTGTTAATAGACTCTATAATAGTATAATTTTTTTGCTGTATGCTTATGGATTTTGAAAAGTAGGATTATACCAAAAGCCTCTACTGTACAATCAGTAAAGTGAAAAACATGCACATGCTACAGAGAGTGGCAGGCTTTAATGAACACACTAGTGTCTGTCACTGCTGAGGGACGGGGAAGTAGGAAACTGTTTTAAACCCATGGATCTCCTGAGGAAAGAGTGCTCAGTAACTTACTAAGCTGCAGGAATTTATTATTTTGGAAACCACTTCATAAAATGACAAGATTAAATTATTCAGTCAATGTTGCCAAGTTTGCTTGTGTCTTGAATGCAGTGATCATATAAAAGCACTCAATGACCTATTTATCACATTGCTTGCCACTTGATGCATGACAGCTGCTGTCACCAGCACATTTTTTTCCTTTTGCTTTAAGAACACTAATTAATACACTACTGTGATGAATCAACAGCAGTCAACATGTAAAAGTTGGTTGAAAAATTTAGTAAACAGACTGGTATGGAATTTGTAATGACAGCCTATTGTTTTGCTTAGTCATTATGGGGTAACGTACAGCAACAACCATATGGGACTCAGTGAATAGTCAACTGAGTTCAACATCCTTTTTTTTTCTGAAAACATTTAAAATAGAAAACATTGTTTCCAGATGCTTAAGAATCCTAACATATCTCTTAGTGCTAAGATGGTAGGCAAAGTCTACATGCGGTTGGCAGAGATGGAGATGTACCTTGGCAGGCTACACCAGTTCTGTGGATAATCCTTACAAAAGCTAATACAACCTATTAACTTGCCAAATGCTGATCATATGGCTTCAACAGAGCTATGTTGAATCCACAGAAGTCCACTAGCTTGTAAAGAAAGGAAAAGCACAGAGCTTCCGCAGCGAAAATCTTCTTACCTACTGACACTATTACAACCCATGACTGAGTTTCTCAATGAAGGTCAACATTAGGACTGTTCAGGCCTTGGATTTCCCTCCCTCAGTAATTCATGATTGAAATACACACACACACACACACACACACACACATATATATATATACTGAGTTATTTATTTTTAGGTCTCTTCAAAATACATTAAGGAGTCTGAAAAAAATCCAAAATTTTCTGCAACTTCTAATTCAAATATACTAAATAAAATCATTAAAAACTTGTTGTTTTCCATGCAGAAAATAATAAAGTATTGTCTTTTCTCTTTTCCATCCCTCTCTCTCCCTCCCCTAAAAAAAGGAGAAAATCCTGTTCTAATATCAGAAACCCCCAAAGATTTTACTGAGAGGGTTGTCAAACATTGGAAAGGGCTGCCCAGGGAAGTGGTTGAGTCACCATCCCTGGAGGTATTCAAAAAGCGAGTGGACAGGGTACTCCAGGGCATGGTTTAGGGGGCATGGTTAATGGTTGGACTCGATGATCTTGAAGGTCTTTTCCAACCGAAATGATTCTATGATTCTATGATTCTATGCACACGGAAACTGGGAAATTAAAAGTGAATTTGTCTGTGAGGATTTTCAGGCCCCGCAGCAGCTTGACCCCTGCCATTGCAGGACACCTTGGGAAGTTCCTGGATCCTCCCTGGAGCTGGATCCATTTTATGACACTCTAAAGAGACATTGGCACACATCTGCATGAAAATAAAGACAAGAATGGCTAGGCAGACAAAATGGGAAGTTTACAGCTCCAATTACCCAACATTTCAAGAAAGTAACGTTTGAAAAATAAATTAAACTCACCTGCTCCTGTCTCTTGTACCAATCAGCAAAATCATGTCACATTCCGATTTTATGCAACTGAATAACTTGGATCTGCATCGGTGTCTTACACTGTTCTTCTCTCCCAGCAGTACGGTTTCCACAGAGCATACAGGTAATATCTGCTGTGTGTTCAGATGTGAGAATGTGATGCTATTATTACATGTCATATTGGGTCCAAACTAGGCAAGGGTCCCTTCTATTTCAGCCTTCTTCAATAACCAATTACACATTTATCCTTGCAAAAGTATTTGTGAGCAGCCTACCATTGAGCATAAACTGCCTGTACTCAAATAGATCTTCTTAAAAAGGGAAGTGACGTATAGGATATATATTTACAATTCCATATAATTTGCTGAAATATTTAAGGAGTTGAAACAAAGTAACCTGCTTTTAAGAAGAAAAATAATAATCTGTTCTCAAATGAGATTTTGTTCTAATATTGCAGTTACTAGATATGCAAAAACAATTATGAAATAATTAAATGCTCAAGGCAGAAATAAAATTTCTTTCCTAAAATAAGAGTTCTTGGAATATAAAGTTATTATATAATCATATTTTTATACATGGAAGATCAAGCCATAACTACTAACTTTTCTGATACTTCTCTGTTATTTACTAAGCCACATGAAAAAATTATTTAGACCCACACATGCACAGACACATATATACATATATTCAAACATTAGAATTTTATTGTGCTGGATGACTTGCAGACAATATAATAATATTTAACCTGATCTATACTTAGTTCCAAAGCACTGGAAGATCTCAGTCAGAGCAATTTCCCTATGCCTTCCTTTCTCTCCTTCCATAATAAAAACCACCTTCCTGTTCAGCCAGGAAGGTGCAGATGTACAACCATCTCTACACTGCTAGAAGCATTGATTTTTTTGCCCTTTAATAAATATAAGTACAATGCCAAAGTGAAAGATTAAGCCTGGAATGAGACTTACGGATTTCTTAGTCCTTACCTTAGAATCAAAGTCTGTATCTTAGCATCTCCAATTCTTTATTATCCCCACACTGTTGTAAAATAGAAAGTTTGTCTCTTTTTGTTGATTTTAGTTTATCATGCCATATTTATACTGCACTAACCACAGGCTTCAGAGCTTCTGCTTCTTGTTTACATGGACCAGAATGGAATTTTCACACCCTACAGAACCACTTTTCCTTCAAGCATAATTTGACTTTTCAAGTGGAGGTTTCTCTTCTCTGCAGGAATAGAGACTTGCCTCAGTTATGGACAAGATATTGCACAGGAAACTCTCCATGGTACTGCTCTTCCTCCCTAGTCCTTAGCTGGTGCATCTTGCTCACCCGTTCAGTATTCAAGTGATCATGAGAGCTGTTTTGGAAAAAATAATAATAATTTTAAAAAATCTTCATTGGATTAGTTTCTTTTTTTGCCTTAATCTATAGCAAAGAACATGGTTTCCTCCTAGCATCATACCAAGTAAACTTCATGGTTTAACAATGAAATGACCTTCACTTCTTTTCCTGTGGCTTATTATAGTTGATGATTTTTCGTCTTTTGAACTATATCTGAATCCCATAATGAAATACTGGGGGTGTTTTGTGGCTTTTGATGCCTGGGCTAAATGGAGAAATGTGCTTTATGGATCTTTGTGTACTAAACACCTAACACATAGATGCTTCTGACCGTGGAACCAGCCTCAGGAAGTCAGTGCTACTTTCCAGTCCCACTTGTTGGCAAAGAGTTTAGTTTCACAGCTGCACATACACAGACAGTTTTATTCAGGAGAAAAAAAGAAAACAAAAAAAAGACTGCAACAAAAAAAGATATACTAATAGGACTTCATAGGGAACAAAATTGAGTATCAGTTTAAATCCTTAAAAAGTCTATAAAAGTTGATCCTCTTTCCTTGAAATACTTTGATCTGACATGTCACATACAAGAGGTGAAAGTGGTTTCACTTCCAAGTGTTTTTAGACCACAACAAGTGGTTTATCACAGTAAACAAACTGAGGATCTTCTGAAGTATTCAGACTATCCCTTCAGTCAAACTGGATAGAATATTAAGAGGACGTTCTCCCCATCTGAGAGACGGCAGTTTGGCATAAGGCAATGATAAAACTGACACAACCAAACTTTACTGTCTCAGTGCCAAACAACTTCAGTACTCAGAATTTCATAATACAGATGGGTCTAACCAAAATCAAAGCAGCCCAAACACTTGAGACTATTCATATGCAGACTGCTTATCCTGAGTCTTAAGAGTAGTTAAATTTATTCTTAAGAGACCATGACTAGCCACAGAAGCTACATTTTCAGCTAATGCATAATATATGCCACAGGAATCCAGAAAGCTATTCTGAGTATAAGAAAATCCAACAAGCACCCAACTTCCCACACAAATAGAAAAAAGCAAAAAGAGAGGATGTATGAATAATTAAAACGAAAATGCTTGTGGGGTAAGCAGTTATATTATTTTTTATAATAAAGCTGAAATTTCTAATCATATTAAAATGATTTAAATATGTATAAAACATCTCCATTGAATTACCACTTTATTTCTAACTACTTCTGCTTCCTTTTTTTTAGCCAAAAATTGCTCCAACACATTAAGTTATGGCTTTCTACATTACTTTTTAAGGAAGAAATCAATAAAATGATAGCTAAAAAGGCAAACTATCTAGCAAGCTATATAAAGCACTACCTCATTTCAGTGATTATTTAAGATGTGGTATAGAAAATTTGGCTCATAAATGTTTTGGTGCATTATTTACATGGAGACAGGTTTCTTTAACAAACTCAAGCATTGGTAATTAAGTGCAGGGAGAAACACAAGTCTAGAGGAGTTAAGGCACTAAAAAGTATTGAACACAGAGTACATACTGAATAACACAGACTTAAAACAAAACCAGAATCAAAGCCTTTTACTTTGGAGACCCTGCAGTGATATAGCCTCCTAATGAATGCTTTGGTGTGCTGATTTTTAACCCTACAATACAAAGCTCCATTGTAAGGATTCACATTCATTCTTTTAATGACTAAAAGATTATTATAAGAAGAAAAGAAATTCATACACGTGTAGGGTTTTTCATAGCTAGTGCGCTGCCTTGAAGAATGTTCCAAGGGAAATCCAGCACGTCTTTGTGTGTGGTTACACACCTGCATTGTTCCTTGATGGCTGTAGACCAAATGGGAAAATACCTGGCACATTTGCCTGTCACCTTGAGTTAATTTGCAGGAAAGAAATATAATCCTCATGGTTCTACAGCAATGCCAGAGACTTTTGAAAGAAGTCTCATCAGGTGAAAATATAAATTCACTTAAAGACAGAGTGAATGGTTGCAATTCCAAAATAAATTATTACCCTTTTCCCCCAAAGTGTAATACATGCTTACAAACATCCAGCTCTGTGTTGACCAGTGAAATGACAGTTTCCCTAACATCACCAGCATAACACGTGGGAAATATGACACGCACTGGCAAAAATATTTGTATTTTACTGAATTTTTTGTGCTTGCTATCTAAGTTTATCTGGCTTCTCTTTACCTACAGAATAATATGACTATAAAATTGATACTGATGTGGAATAAGTAGGTTCTTATTCAAAAGCTTAAGACAGAACCATTATCCTAGCATCGGATTTGCCTATGTACTCAGTGCAACATAAACTTATGACAGAGAGTTGATTACAGTATAACTGAGAAAGTGATTATAAAAAGAAATTTAACAAAATAAAAAGGATTAATCACAGATTTGATCCTTCAATTCGTTCAATAGTTTATTGCAGTGCAGGATGCCTTAGAGTTCATTTGCACAGCAGCAGAGAACCATTCTTCTATACATAAATCCAGAGTTTTCCTGAAAAGGTCTATGAGCACAGATTCCAGACCACAGATCATGTCACTTTTGACTTTTGAAATATATTCTAAAAACTAGTGTGCTTTAAAATTCTCAGACTACATGAAACCAAATTAACTTGGAGGCAAAGACAACCCCTAAGAAACTGCTTGCCTTATTAGTTGGAGTTCTGGGAAGTCAAGTGTTGTAAAATGAAGATAATCTTTTAAAATGAAGCAAGAGGAGCATTATTAGAGTACAAAGGTAAAAAAATGCCAAAATATAAACCATTGAGCTAGAAATCTGTTACTTTAAATTTTGTAATAGTTGATAGAAACTGCTTAGTGTAGTTTACAGTAGGCGAGAATTATTCTTGAGAATGAATTGTGCATTTCTCACCCCCACCATCCCTGTGAAGTGACAATTACTGTTTCAGAACAAAATGGAGAACAGAAAAAAAAAGCCTTGAGAACAATAATTGTGCTAAAGGAAGAAACACTCAGAGAAGTAAGGTAACAAAATACTGGACTAGGAATGAGAATCACAGACTGCATTTCCCAGATTCAAACCCGGTCATCTATGTATGTGACTGTAGCACATTAGGTCATTTCTGTGGCTGTTTCTCTTTCGTACTCTGTTTTAGACATGTCTTTGAGGAATATGGGCCAAGGAACAACTTTTTTAATACACAAATGTAGCTAGAAAATAAGAAAGAAAAAGAAATCTCACCACTGAGTAAAAAAGGAGAATCATCAATTAAAATTCTCCAGAATGCCAATTGTATTAGCACTGTAAAGAATAAAGGAGAATCCTAAAAAGGGTTTATATGCTACCCTATTTTGATTTTCAAAGTACTGGGCCCAAAATATGGTATCCAGACTTTAGTTTCTCTCACTCCAGGCACCCTTCTCCTGGATGACAGGGATTTAGTCTAGCAATCAAATGGGAGAGCAGCTCCAACTATGAGAAAAGAATTCCCTCCAGTGTTGTACACTGTCTGCTGCTCATCATTTCCCTTGGGTTTTAATGAGAAGGTTTGGGGGGCTTTTGGTTTGGCTTTTTGATTTTAAGTAAGAAGTACAACCATAGTGGAGATAGTTAACAACTGAGGGCTTTTTGCTGGCAAATTTTGCCTGGATCTTGACTAAGATCTGTGCACATGATGCTTGTTATAGACCTGCAGAATATCGCCTTTATGGAGATAACTATTGCTTTCACCATCCTCCTGTCCTCTGTGCATGCTGACCTTGGCTTCCCAGCATTGGGAAACAGCTGTAACATCCTGGCACATTTCCCAAGCATGAGTGCTGCATGAAGGGCTTGGGAGCAGAGGTCAATGCAGTGCATCTGCTCCCTGGTGCCAGACCTCATCGTCCATAGTAGGAGTAAGTGAAGAGCCCTGAACTAGAAACCAGAGAGACTGAGAGACAAATGCTGCCAAAGGAGGCGTTTTCACAAATTTGTCTTTTTTATGCCTTCCCACATCCTTTCTGTGCTGGCTTGTTTTGAGAAAGTTCTTCCCAAGTGGCTGCAACCATCAGATGACTTCTCAGCTTCAGAGTGGGGAAAAACTCTGTATCAGCAGTTCAGGACCTGCTGAAAAACTAATGTCAAGACCAGAGTAGCACCAGCATGCATCAGTGCTAGCACCAGTGTCATGGGGCTGTGAGGAATGGTGACCTCAAATCTGACATTAAAATGGAGCCATATCAAAAATCTGCACAATGGAAGCTTTCATATCCTTGGAACAGTAACATGCTCAATGTCACTCTTTCAACACAAAAAATGGAGGAGATTATTTGAACCAGATTTCTGGTTGTAACCAAAATACTACAGAGAAGGTATAATAAGAAAGTAACTTAATTAAAGATTGTTTACAGCTTGTGAAGGACAACATATTTTGAGCTTGCTTGCCCCAGCATCAGAAAGAGCTGGTGAGAATGAAGAAAAAACTGAAAAAAAGGAAACTGCGTTGTTTTATGCATTTTTTTTACTGATGTTAGTTATGACAGCTGACTCAATTCACACTGCTTGCAAAATTTCATCTCACCTCATGTTTGCAGGTGCTGCATAACAAAAGCTTTTGACTGAGCAATTGCCTAGCTGACTTTAAGCCAGTTTCCAACTAGGAAGTTGCAGCTAGTTTTAAGGGTTGTCCTTTTCTATTATTTATATCTTCAAGCAAGTACTTGTAAAATGGCCAGTTATTCCCCAAACAATGACTAAACACAGGGGAAAGTGCTGTGCAGTGCCAACACCTTGTTGAAGAATTCAAGAGCACCCAGAGTTTTTCATCAAATTCTATCTCCAGATGGAGCAGCAGAGCCACCGTTTTGTCAGAGGCCACCTAGCTTCTTATTTTACAAGACTTTGAAGGTAGCTTTGCCTACAGAATTGTCATGCCAATGTTTTTTTCTTCACATTTCTTAAAGATACATCTTGTTTCTAGTCTTAAAAGTTGGAGTCACCTTTGTTACCTATGAGCAGGACTTTATATCATGCAGATAGAGTATACTAACATCTTTTGGAAGAACAGGCAATCTTTTCTCTGATATGGATGTTTCTCAAGCCCCTACACAACGTAGAAAGATTTACTGAGCACAAGTCTCCCATTAATGAGATGATACACTAATTAGACTTGTACATGCGAGAAGTAGAAAAGGAGCTGGAGGAAGGAAAAAAAAGTGCTATGTTCTGAGGACTTTTTTCTTTTCAAATTTGTTTGCATGTTTCATCTTTCTTTGCAATAACACGCATAGTTTCATAAGTTGGCAGTACTTGAGATAATTAATACTGATTACTGCACTGATTAGTATCATCTAGATAGATAGCAAGATAACTGGCAGAGTAGAAATAGCTAGATACACAATTTTTCAAATACTGTTGCATAAACTCCTTATGGGTTTCGTGTTGCTCACCTCCAGCTTGGCCGTGAATTTTTTTCTGCTCTCAGAATCACTGAAGTATGCAACTAAAAGACTACTGTTATTACAATAATGAGAAA
This sequence comes from Harpia harpyja, assembly GCF_026419915.1. Lineage (NCBI taxonomy): Eukaryota > Metazoa > Chordata > Aves > Accipitriformes > Accipitridae > Harpia > Harpia harpyja. The sequence continues at coordinate 14,265,970 of NC_068944.1, read as the reverse complement.
GTTATTCTCATGAGATTAAACTCTGATTAAAGGAATGTCTTTCTGCTTGCTTTAGAAGCTCTGCAGTTGTTCACTGGTACTATGTCAGATGACTGATAGCATCACACATACAACATACAGAGATGTTTTATGTCCGTTGTCCACTGTTAGAACCCATTCAGGTTTTTGAGACATAACCAAAGAACGGTATCTAGTGCATGCGAACCCAGGTTGCAAGTGACTCATCTGAGCAGCTTTGCTACAACTACACTATGCAAAGAAATCTCTTGCTTGATCCTTAGCTTTTCAAAGTTTTCAAGGGTAAAGACCATTTCACATAAAAATTAACTTTTTGCTTAATGAAGGAGTTTTTATCTCCCCCCTCCCTATGCCTCAAGGGTAGGATTCCATCAAGATTTGGTACACTGTGTTCAAATATTATTTCCTAGTAGCCTCATGTACTTACTATGATATTTCAGTTTTACTGCTCACAGTAGTTTCTCGAATGTTAAATTTCTAATTATACAATTCCTTCAGCAATAGAGTTCAAAGACTTCCTGTATTTGTCTACTTCCCAGAATTTCACACATGCACAAATCAATACGATATCTAAAGATATATTTGTTTCTTTCTCTAGTGACCACAAACTACTGAAAATTAACAGGGTAGCCAAATGTCCTTGGTCAGCAGAGACAGAAGAGTCAGCTGAGAAGTAATACCTGCAAAAATTTCATTGCTATGAAAACACATCATTATAATGTTGAATGGCATGGAGCATTTGAACATACTTTGTTAACAGAAATTAAAGAGACCCTCCAGAGATTTGAAGTGCATGTCTCCAGAAAGGTATAGTATTACAGTACGTTTGACCACACAAAGCTCATTCCCTGAAGTACATTACAGTAGCTTTGAGCACATAAAGCTTATTCCTTGAAGTATAAAGAGTAGTAGCAATAACATTCAGTACATAGCTGTCAAGCTAAGGTTTGTTACAGTTATTAAGTTTTTCAGTTCCATGAAGTCCAAGGAAAATATAGTGTACCAATAATAAAGCAATTATTTGACAAAATACAGAGCTTACAGTCCTGGGTTCCTGTTAACTCATTATAAGAATTTGTACATTGTGAATGAAGATATGGTATTCTTCCTTTGGAGGAGCATCATTTTTACATTGGACATCTAAAAATACAGAAGGGACTCAAAATTACAACATTTTTTTTCAGAGTATGAGTACTCTTACAGCATAGTTTAATTAAATAATTCATTATACCTTACCAGCTCAAGCTTGAGACTGGCATTTATTCTCTGACACAATTATTTTGGCAAGTCCCTACCTTTCCTGACTTTTCCAACTGTAAAATGGAATTGTCTCATCAGCTGCACAAAGCACTAGGATTTACTTGCACATTCAAATGTTAGTCATATGCCCAAATCAATGATTTTATGTTATTCTTGATTTCATGACACATTCTTAATTTAATTACAGGTTGAGAGTCAGGATTTTTACATTTTTACTTTTAAATGAAATGGGTTAAAGCATGGAAGAAGTAGAATAGGAGCAGCTGCTTTAGAGCATTTCCATTTCTACGCTCAAACTGTAAATAAAACAAAAGATAGACATTCAAGAATCTTTTCCATTTACCTGCACTTGGGTAAGGTCTGGGTGGTATGAGTTTTTGAATAAATAAAGAATGTAGAAATTTAGTAAGAACTAAAATAAAATGAAAGTATCAAAACATTTTCATTAAAATAATAGAAATATATTGATGAAACTAATATCTTATTTTATGAATTGAAAGTTTGTATAACAACTAAAAGGTATTTCAGCTCCATAGTATATATTTTATGACGTTCATTCTTATTTTTTTCATGTACTGGACATAGTCTTTGGGGAAAGAAAGGAATTTTAATAGCAGAAGAGAAAAAAGCAAAATCCTCCTCCCTTTCACCACAGGGAATCTCATGCTAATGGAATATCAAAGTTGAGATCCATCTATTGGACCCGAGGAAATAATTTTCCTGTAAAGATATGCCAGAAGTAAACTTATCTCCAGAGACGGTGAGAAGGAACAGTAATCAGCATGGCAATTCTGAAAGATCGTGTTAAAGCAGGAAAAACATACACAACAGAGAAGCTCTTGGATTGTCAATTACTCCCCAGCACTAGTTCATCTCTGTCTACTGTTAACTTGGCTTTGATTACCTGAATTCATCACTTTTCATCTACACTGAGGTCCTCAAAGCATCCTACGCCTCCTGATGCAAAGGTTTGCTCCACTTCACAACTGCAAGCTAAAAAAGGCCGCATCAGATTTTCCTAGCCCTCACAGGACCTCCTTTCTCAGCTTCCTTTGCCCTGGCCTAATCAATCAGGGATGAATTTGTGTGCCTGCAAGCCAGCTGAAGGCATGTATTAAGACTTGCTTCTAAAGTGTCTGAAATTCAGGTTACTTCCATTCTATGAAAGGAAGGTAAAGGGATCTACTTTACTGCAGAAAATGAGCTCTCGGGGCTGTCCTGGAAGGATCCATCCATAACAGTAGGTTAGTTTGTTTAACAAAAACATTTTTAACTTAGTTTCATATATTTTGAAGTGAGTGGTCAGCTCAGGGAGCCTTGTTTGTTAATGAATAATTTCTTTCTGACACTGTTATTTAAAAAAAATAATTGTTGTGGTGAAAAAGAGTCATTAAATGGCATGGATTTAAAGTGCAATCGCTTTTGATTATACTATCTCCCCTGACATCCCAAGAGTTTGGGCATGGTTAGAGAAACAGAAGGGAGGTATTTACCTCATAGGACTGTGCCTTACATCTCACTCAGCCTGTTAATTTCTCAGCCTTCTTTTGATTATCAGCTTGCATAGTTCATGACATCTGATACCTTTGTGTCTTGCGGGCCACAAAACCCCTTAGGTCGGACACAAAAATGAACATGGATATTCTTCTTCATGAATTATGTACAGACTATATACCCTGACTCACCTGTAAAAAAAAAAATCATGAAAATATGTGACCGAATGTATGTATTTTCACAAAAAGAGCATTTAGTTTATTATATTTAAGTTTGGAGTGTTCATTGTTTTTACAGACTCCCTCTCGCAGCCAGTTTGCCTTTGTTGTATTACTGCTTTCTTCTTTTCAAACATTTTCCTATCATCCCACTAAGTCAAGAAGATAAAGCTAGTTTCTTTGAACTAATATTAGTACCATCCTGGGGAACTGGCTGACAAGAGGTACTCTGACAGAAACAGTCTCTGAAATCCACAATGTGCCAGAACTTGCTCTCTGTTGTGCACCGTACATGGTCACCATGGGAATGGAAAAGCAAGAAGACCCGCCATCCCCTAAATCCATTCTAAAAAAGTTGTTTTAGTATTTCATAACTTACCTCTGGAGACCAAGACTAGAGTAAAACTATTTCCTCAAACATCCCGGATGATAAGTGAGCACAGAAAAAAAAAAAAAAAGTTTGTCTGTGCAACAAGGGCTAAGGGATTGTAGTTCTGCATTTTCCTCATTTATTGACACCACCTTTTCCTGAGTCAGCAAAACTACCTGCAGTAGTAATTGCTCTCCACATAAGTAACAACATTTCGTTCAGAATGATTAAACAAGCTTCCCAAAGCATACACACAAAACATTAAAATTGCGTGGCATAGCTTTTAGAAAAATGTAAAATAGTAGAACCGTTGTGATTGCTTTGAAAATTGCAAACAAGTGGAAAAAGATCCCAGTGCAATTGAAATCACTTGTGTGTAAATATTTTGTCAGAGAGGGAGCAGTCACAACCAATACCTCTTTGTCCTGTAAGTCTTATTCAAAGTCTTAAGTCACTGACTATCTAGGTTCTAGATATCTTGAGATTTTCCAGGTATTACACGTAATGTGAGTGAATCAGCATGGCCTTTCACAATGACAGCTTAGAGATTATAGCAGAAAAACAACAAAAGCGGCAGATATATATTATTTTTATATAACTGAATTGAGCAGTGGACTTAGTGACAAAACAGTAAAAAAATACAAAAATGTGTTTGGGAACAGAATCTTCTCAAGATAGAATTATGCTATGAGTTCTTGACCTACATTTCACTTTAAAAGAGCAGGAAAGCAAAATCTAAAAAATGCAAATGAAGCAGCAGAAATTAGCTTTACCATTGCACTTTATGAAGAATATGAAGGTGCAATATGTGCTATTGGTATGACAGTGTAGATCAAAAAGAAAAAGAATCAGCAAGGACTTACAAAACTGCAGTATGGACTTCTTTTCCTTATAGTCTTGTAGAACTTTTCTTCAAACATATGCTTAGTGCTGAACATCTAAAAGCTATCAAAAGCAGAATGCACATATTGCATGAAAGGAAAATGGAAAATAGTTCTAGGGACATAGCTGCATTTTTAAAGATGCAGACCCAGTTACAGTTGGGAAAGGTTATTTTGAGTTAAGCTGGTGTTAAATATATAAGGGAATTAGATTAAATTATAAAGGTATTTAACTAAAATATAATCTAATTAAAATATTTACCTGTGAAGATTAAATTTATTTCTATACAAATTTTAGAATATTAAAGCAGGTCTACTTTTGGGAAGATTAGTATGTATCTACTACCACAGAATATGTAAGATCAAAAAAAAAACAGACAAAGAAATATGTCCAGATGGGTGTTTCTATGGAACAACAATAATCAAAAGCTAGAGCAGACAGTCATTTGGTATGTTAAAGCTAAAGAGATATATCATCAGAAATATGGGGAAAGTTTGTCATCTCAAACTCAAACCACCATTGTTTATACTGTAGACTTTCTGTCTAGTTAGCTCTTTGTAAGATGATAATCACTATCTGTTTTCAGAAGAAAAAGTGGGGGTTTTGAGCAATGATGTGGTACCTCTTTGGAATCAGTTGAAAGAATATTGGTTCTTCCAAAGAGGATTCTAAGTGCTTGAATGAGCAGCAATAAAAAGTTTTCTTTCTTACATTTATGATACCCTAACACCCAAATTGTTAAGCAGTCATTTAGCAAAGCATGTGTACATGATGGAGAAGCTGGGACACCATTTCTTGTTTATGTACTCTGATATCAGAAAGGAGAGGAGTGGAAAGGCTCACCTCACTTCAAAATCTGCAGATCCATAACATAACTGGCAACAAATCTTCAGCAGCAGACAGGGCAAAACAATCTTCTTCCCTGTAGCACTGTATCCTCAGTATCCCACCCTCCTTATATCTTAATATAGTAAGTGGCAACAGCTATTGGGCTTAAATTTTAAGTATGAAAATCATGTTTGTTCTTTAGTTACAACTTTGTAGCTGGGTATCAGGGCTGGGCTAGTTAGCACATCCAGTGAGTGCACTTAAGTCATTAAGTCCTCGGGCGATCTGGGAACTCCACAAATGAAATATGGGACAGATTTGAGACCAGATGGAAACAAGGTGATTGACTGAACCTTCAGCATCAAGTATTTGATGGATTGTTACAGGATCCCTCCAGACGGGAATTTTGTACAGTTCTTGAAATTCCCCAGGGCAGCTCCTGCTCTGTCTCGTCCGATTTGTATGCTTAAACGTGTTGACTGACATCCTGGATGAAGTGTCCAAAGGCTCCCCTGGGTGGTTACTGCTGCAGAAATGGTCACACTATACTTAAATAAGATATTTGGAAGTAGTCAGGAGAAACTGTTCCTCCAGAAATGGTAACAGGGGTCAGTTTTTGTATGTGGTTAAGATAATCAATAGCAATGAATTACACATATTACTGGGGTGGTCACATACAACTGTGGGCAGCTGAAATATAAGAACTGAACAGAAGAGCAGTTTGGGGAGTCTCACCTGATTCAGCTAAAGATGCTGCTGCTACAAGGACTCTTACAATGGAGACTCCTGTCACTGTTGAACAGCAACAGACCATCCTGTTTCCCTATGAAACTGTCACATTATTCCAAGATCCTAATAAATTAACTATACACATATATATATCCATTTTGAATATTCTGTAGTGACTGTCCGTACAACATAAGAACACAGCTAATTTAGCTGAACATCAGATTTGCATCTGTATGGCTACTACTGATCTTCATGATTACCAGAATTACCTACTTAGCAAATCCATTAAGACATCCACAAGTTACCTTTAACAAGACTAGGTCATCATTCTCATGTTTTCTTTATAAAATGTGTATTTATTACAAAGAAAAAGGAGGCAGAGCTGCACACAAAATGAGGTGATGAAAGTTTGAATTCCAAGGGAAATCTTTTGTCTTTATTACGCAAGAGGCAAGTCAGACAAAAATCTAATCACAATAATCCATTCTAGTTTTACATGAAGAAAAATCATGTTATAAACACAACTTTAACTCATTGAAAAACTGCACACCTTTTTTTTTTTTTTTTTTAATTCAGGTACCACCTGTGGCAAAGTATAGCTATGATTTTTTTGTCACAGTTATAAAATGACAGGAATTAAAATATTTTGTAGAGCTACTGAACAAAGTATTGATATTTTCTTTTCTTGATATGATGGTTCTTAGAGTAATTTTTTACTCATATACAGAAATACAACATTACCGGGATAATATATGTTGAAGAAACAGATTTTTTTAAGCTTCACAAGATGGATCCACCTTTGAGAGGAAAACAGATACTAAATGCAAACGAAAAGCTTTCATTCTTTCCTGAGAGAGTAGTATAAATCTATCATACTAACTAAAATCTTTACTAACAGAAGGTAGGTAAAATTTTGGTAGCAACAAAATGATGAAAACTAGGATTTATCATTATCTTTCCTAGTAGGAGAAAAGAAAAAAAAAAAACAAATGAAAAAAACATTGCCCCCCCCAAAACCAAAAAAAACCCAACAACCCAAAATTTGGGGAGCAGAATAGAGATCAAAGAGCAGGAACAGAGAAATTACATGTTAGCACAAAGAAAATCAAAGCTAGTGGAAGTAAAATAATAGAGGAAATAGAAAAAACGTTTAAAGAATGTAGAGAGAATAAGAAAAAAAAACATTTAAAAAGCAATTCACAGAATTACAGACAGTTCAGGTTGGAAGGAACCTCAGTATGTCATCAAGTTCAGCCTCCTGCTCATAGCAGAACCATCTCTGAGTTCAGACCTGGTTACTCAGGACTTTGTCAAGTCAGACCTTGAAAACCTCCAAGGACAGAGACTACACAATCTCTAGTCAGCCTGTCTCACTGCTGGGCTGTCCTCATGGGGAAAAAGTTGTTCCTCAGATGCAGTCTAAAAAACCTCTCATTTCAACTTTTTCAAGTTGCCTCTCACCGTGCGCAGCTGTGAAGAGCCTGGCTCCATCCCCTTGATAACCCCCCACGGGCACTGGTGGGCTGCTGTTAGGTGCCCCCTCCGCCAGGCTGAAGCAAGCCCTGTCCTTTAGCCGCTCCCCATGGGGGAGACTACTGCTGACATGGTCAAATCAGAGCTGAGCAGAGGGAGATAATCACTGCCTGTATCTGCTGGCCGTGCTCCTTTTCAAGCCAAAGCAGGTGGCCACCTTTGCTGACACTTGGCATTTGTCCTTGCTCAATTTCACAAGGTCCCTGTTGGCCCATTCCTCTAGCCTATCCAGGTCCCTTGGGGTGGGATCCTATCCTGGAGCATATCAAGTTGTCTCCCCAGTTTGGTGTCATCTGCATGCTTGATGACTGTGTGCTCTGTTACCTCTTCCAGGTCAGGTCTTAAACGATAAAAGCGTTAATAAGGACGGGTCCCAGTACAGACCCCTGCAGTCCTCCTTCCCTTCTACAGACCTCTAAGTAAAGCATGACCCATTAACCATGACCCTTTGGGGCTGACCATCCAACTAGCTTTTTACCAATTGTCCACTTCTCCAGACCGTAATGTCCTAACGTGGATACAAGAATATTTAGAAGACGGTCAAGCTTGTCAGATACGATTCATCCTTGGTAAATGCATGCTGGCTGTTTCCAGTAACCCTCTTCTCCTCCACATGCCCAGAAATGTGTTTCAAAAGGACTCCATGATTTTCCCAGAGCCCAGACTGACTCTGTCCAGACTGCATCTCTCTGGCTTGTTTTTTCCTCTCTTTTTGAACATAAGTAAATCACTTGCCTGTCTTCAGGCATTGCAGACCTACCCCGATCTCCACAACCTTCCAAACATGATCGTCTTGGAAGGTTATGAGCCTGTTCGCTCACCTCCAAGCTGGATGCAGCAAGAACTAGACAACCAATTTTTTTAGATCCAAAGGGTGTCAGCCAGACTTGGTGGTACTCAGTTCTGCCAGGAGCCATGCCTTTCCAAAAGCAGCAAGAGAGGGGTCATTACAGGTGAACAGTTCTACTGACCATCTGACAAAACTGATACGTGATTTTGCACTTCAAGTTTTTCTTCTGCTGTGGGAATAAGTTCTTTCATTCAGAATAAAATGTCCAAAGGAACTTCAATGAGACAAATATTTGGGATTCAGTGAAAAATACAGCACAGACATGACAGTCAAAATTTAGTTATACAGATCTGGAATAGCTTTTGAACAAAAGAGCAAAAAGAATCTGCCAAGAGCAAAACTTAAACCTTAGCTTGGCACCAGATCAAGATGTTTTAAATGGGGCTAAAGGACAAGTTCTTCCCTAAGGGACAAAATCAACTTGAGAAGAGACAACTCATTTGTTACTTCAGTCATCTCAAGAGCTTAAAGTGACAATGGACAAATGATGACAAATTGAAGGACTGATGTCAACACTTCAGTTATTGCTTACGATATGGGTTCAGTGTTACACATTGTTGGCTGAATAAAGCACCAATATTTCTGATTCTTGTTGGTCAGTGTCTGTAAAAAACCTGTGCTACAGGTACATGGATTGCTGATCTGCAAAACAAAGTACTGTATCAAAGAATACATCAGAGACAAACAAAAAAACAACCAATGTTGGCTTTGCAGAATTGGGAAGGAAGAGCAAAAAACAAAACCGAAAGTTCATAAAAAACCCACAGTGATTACCTCAGGAATATTTAAGAGATAACAGTGATCTGAAGAATGCACACTGGTTAATAATGAAAAAAATATATTTGCCTATTTATTTCTCTTACAAATTAAAAGCTAAATGATGTGTCTACAGAATTAGCAATACTGCTCAGCTTGGTCATGATGATTATCAAGACCAGGTTGGATGGGGCTTTGAGCAACCTGGTCTAGTGGGAGGTGTCCCTGGCCATGGCAGGGGGGGTGGAACTAGATGATCTTTAAGGTCCTTTCCAACCCAAACCATTCTATGATTCTATGATTATAAGAATATCTGCTCAAGAAATCTTAAAGCTTCTTAATGCTGTACATGAAATAGTAGGATCACTTCTAAGCTGACACTGCCTCAGTGGCTTCCAAGAAGGTGACAAGATTCTAGCTATAGCTTTTAGGGCTATTCATTGTTCTTCAACTTAAAATTGTTGATATAAGGAATTAAATTTACTGGGAAAATGTCATCCATGGCATTGAATTAGACATATTCTACAAGAAATCAACTTAACATGAGTTGTTTCATAAAGAATGTCAAGCAATAATGGCAAGAGAATTTTAAAGATGAAGTAAAATTAAAAATAGCAGACAGGCACAGAAGAAGCGGGGATAAGACTGAAGATATTTGAAGGAAAGGTACAGGATCAAGAGACAGAAAAAATATTATTCCTGAATGGACTCTGTGGTTCAAGTTTTGCAGAAAAAGAGAAGAGAAAAATATGTAGCACTTGTTTAAAATGTCTTAGTTCCAGGCCAAAAAAAAGAAGTAATCTAACCTGACCAAGAAATTTTATCATATAAAAATGTCAGTCTACTCAAGGCAATAAAAACAGCACCATTATCCTTTTAATACTTTTGTTCTTAAACAGAAAAGTTATACATATATATACCTTTCAGCTCATAGCTTATCTTTCACAAAATTAGCTATATATTGCTATCCAGAGAATGTAAAAGACTTCAGTCAGATTAATGTTTATTACATACTGGATTTCAGTGTAGATATGATAGTCAGACTTGGCTTTTAGCCCTAATTGCGCAGGTACTAAACCACCTATCAGCTGAGTATCATAGTTTCTGTTACAGTTACACAAAAGAAAACATGTAAAGATAACATCAACAACAAACATTACCATGCTGTCACCAGCAAGATGAGTAACAAATACTTACAAAATGTAGAAACTTCTATGACATGTTACTGGTTACAGTAGTAATACAGTCTCTCTAGCCTGAGATTCAATGCCCAACATTAACAACATGATTTATCCTATATATATCTGTAGTGTTTCAGTTTGTTACAATCACACTCATGAACAGATTTCAAAGCCAAAGAATTATAATTTAAGAAGTATAATACTTGCTCTAAAATGCTCTGTTACTATTTAAAATTAGAAAATGCAATTTCTAATAAATACAGTGCTGGGTCTTTCTTAAAAATATAACTCAAAAGCTTTTACTTTCTTTCAACCAGATGTTGCCAGTGCATTTGTCTAAGCAATTCAAAGATCCTTCAGAAAACCAAAAAACTCAACTATTCACCTAAAGGTGACAGTACAACCCAGAGAAAAAAAAAAAAAAAAAAGAAGAATCATGCTCCTACTTCAGTTTAAATCACAGGGATACAAAGTGAAAGACAGTATCCTTTTTTTGCCTTTCCCACCCCCTTTTGTCTTTCCAAGATAGCTGAGACTCAATGGTTAAATGCAATACGCTTCTGGTCACCTCTGGAATTGCAAAATCTCACTTCTACAAGCATGATTCCAAGATAACACATTTTTTAATGCTGGAAAGAGACACCTAATGTCATGTCAGTAGTATCAAGGAAATGGCTTAATAATATAAGCCAAGCAGTTGGTCAAGAAGTACCACTGTTAAAAAAATAAATAAATAATGTTCTAGGATCTCAGTTTATCTTCTTTTCATTGTTGAAAATCAGCTGCTTCAAATAAGTCCAAGATGATAATTTTAAATTGTTACAAAACAGTGAATCCATAGAAAAAAAAATTTCATCATGAAATAATCAAAAATAGATATACAATTGCACGACAAAACTTACCAGGTGAAGACAACTTTGGAAAGAAAAGAAAAGTAAATTTTAATTTATTATTTTGAAACTAAATTTTAAAATGGAAATTTAAAAATGGCAAGAGCCAAAACTCATGAAAATTTTGGAAATAAAAGTGCATCAAATAAAACTTTCTTCTTTCCTAAGGCATTTCATAAAGTCAGTGGGGTGACTTGCTTGCAATGTTTTGTTAATACTCTGCTTTCAAATCATCTGCAGGTAAATTTACAGATCAACTTATTTGGTTTTAAAAACCTGAATAATTCTGAATATTTTTTTTTTTCTCCCTGTGAACAACCGAAGGCAACTTTAGCTGAGAATTGCTTCTAATTCTATATTCAGTCAGGTCAGTTAATCATTGGGCAAATGACTGTACAAAGTGCAAAGGAACCACAAATTTCTATGATGCTCTATGTTATTTTGTTTGAATGGATGTTTTTGAATATTCATTTGACAACAGACTGTTACAGTCACCAGTAATCTAGAAAAAGAATCATAAATTTTCTATAAAAAAAGACATAAATCCTAGGCACTTAAAAAAAAAAAAGAACAGTTGAAATGCAAAATTAGGTGACTAGATCTTAATGAATTCAAGTGCAGGCAGGCATCCAGATATCTTTCAATACACGGGCTTAATATCACTTACTAAAAACCACAAAGGAAGTTTGTGGCAAAGCAGGAAATTAAGCTGGGGCCCAATGCAGCATCAGTTGTTTTTATATGATCATATATATCTGTATATGAAGTGACCTTTATTCACAGGAACCTGCAGACACCACATCTGATAAACAAATCTGCTGCTTCAGAACCAAACTCCTTGGCTCCGCCACATACAAATCCGCGCATGGCAACTTGTGGAAGCCAGGAAGTCCCATATATGCGTCTTGTATCTTCTTTTATGCCATTGGTCTAGTTTGGCACTAATTCATTCTTAGAGTTCATCAAAGTAATTTTTTAATCACTCACACTACAGTATTGGTCTCCTGCTGTGAAGGCCCTTGGTGCATCATGCTTCTGTGCACTTTTGTACCTGGGCTGCAGCGACAATATTAATTGCCTACTAACTTCAGTCAGTGAAGACTGATATTCATGCTGAGCAGAGTTGGCTGCCAGGCAAATTGTGTTAATCAAAGGTCATTAACCTTAGTGAATGGGATCCTGAGTCCGCTACAACTCTGAGGTAAATCTGTCTAGACCTTTTCCTAATTCTGCATTCCTTAAAGAACACTGGAATGCTTCTAAATTAAAAAAAAAAACAAACCAAAACCAAACCAAAACAAAAACAAACCCAGAAAAATCAAGGGAAAAAAAAAAGGGAAAAGTTGAAGGTAGCAAGTCTGCCAGAATAAAAATACAGGTTTATACCTGCTCCCTCTGCCCATTGGGTCCTTGCAGGCAGATCCTTGCTTCCAAGCTTCGTTTCACATACCTGCGTTACTTTCTGAGATGAACCGAACTGTGCTGTACCCCCTGTTGTCCCTGCGACAGCTCTTTCCATCAGCTCTGAGGCTGCCTGCTCCCTCCACCATGCTGTCGTCTGTCAATCCCTCTGCTTGAGCTGCAAGTTCACAGCTCCATGCTGCAAATTTCCTCCTTGACACATCTCAAAGTTTCTTCAGCCTGCTTGGCTGCCCACCAGAGAAGGACAAGTCTTCTCCCTTCACCGTGAGATCCATCTCACCCAGTCACTCCTCCCTTTTAAAGAACAGGGAATAAAGTTAAAAAGAGAGGAAGAAGAAAATAAACCCCAAAACACCGTCACCCAGAACAAATGTATTTTAGAGATTTCAGTTCTAACAGGAAAAGTATATAACTTGCCAGCAGGAATGAAAAACAGCCCTGCAATTCCTAGTGTTATGTGAGTGGCAAGTACCAGAATTAGTCTGGCAGTAGGGGTGAGTGTTTAGCCTGGCATAGTAGTTTTAGGCAATTTACTTCCATTATCAAGTTGCTTCTATATACTCTACAATATCTAGCTTGCTCTGGAGTAGAAGTCCAGACTTCAAAAAACAATTTTTTTCTGATTCAATTATCAGTGATTTGACTCACTATTTTGGTAAGTAGCATTTCCTTCTTCCTGGAATCTAAAAACGCAGTTTCTTTATTATTTTAAATTGCCCTTTTCCTGTAGGGAAAACAATAAAAGCCAACTCTATTGGAGGTTGTATAGGTTGGGTTTTTTATCAGTAGCTTTTCACTGACTCAGCTTTTATTCTTCAGACCATAGTGAACATTCGAGTAATATGTGCTGTACTATTAGCTCCACTCCAAGCTGCAATTATTGAAAATAGTAGCTTATGCTGAAGCAGTTAAACAGCTCACTTGTCCAAATAATGTATTTTCTTCCTTATTGCAAATCATAGCTGAGAGGTGGATAAAAGACCTTTATTTGGATACACTGAATGTGACTTGCACGCAGTTAAGATGCTTTCCTATTTGAGCAAGTTCATTGCTCCTGAAGGTATACAGTGTTTCGCCACAATTCTTCTGCCTAATAGATCATAAATTATGATCCTCGGTTCAAGGTATCAAAACTGTTCTCACATATTTTTTAAACATGAGGTCATTTTAGACAGGAACACATAAGCATACAGCACTAAAGTAAGAGTAGGAACTGATTCAGTAGGGGATAACAATCTCAGAGGTGTTGGTGTAACACTAACAGAACAGCTGGGTTTACTCTCATTTTCAATACCATGTTTGTTTAAGCTCCTTATATACATTGACCTGTAATACTCTGAATAAAATATGGTAATCCTCACAATGCTACCTAGGGAACGGCTAGGCAGTATCTATCATATATCACTAATACTATTTGTCTTAACATGTGTTCATCTTTTAAAATTCTGAGCAATTTAATTAGTTGACAGAGGTTAAGCTACTTTTCCAGACCACAGTCAGCAGTGCCTGACTCCACAAGATTGCTGCTGTCCAGTAATCATTTCACTGGATAATTCATTTAGTTAGCATTTCTAAAGCTTTCCTCCAAAAAATCTTGAATGAAGAGGTACATACTTTGGGACTGTCTTTGCCTAGGTGAGTTTATTCGCTTTCTTTCCATCTCTACCATGTACATGTCTGCTATTTTAGGTACTTCCCCACAGTTTTCTTAGCGTCCATCTGAAGTGCAGATTGATGTGCTTTCCCTTTCCTTCTCCATTCCCATAATGGTCTGAGGCTTCACCTGGCACCCCAAGACATCCTTCTGTCATATGCTCCTGACAATCATGCATATGGTTACTTTGCAACTTACTTCTTAGCAAATTACACCCCTGGGAGCTTGGCAATTGGATCCTCAGACTGGGGTCTTCCCTCATGCCTATCAGGCATGAGGATACAGGAATTTCAGAAGTTGCCTGATTTGATTTTGTAACTCCCAGGGAGTAATAAACCTCTTTAGAGAAAGAGACAATAACAAATTAAAAAAAAAAAAATTTAAAAGCAGGCTTAATTTTACTGTAAGCAAGATTCTGTCTCACTGTCTGTGGAGCTCTTTACCTTGGCCCCAGGGAGATATTTTCAGGGAGATATTCTGATCACCGCTCAGTCACATGTCAATGAGTACGCTGGGTCCTCCTTGGATCTGTCACTTTATAACAAAAATATTAATTCAGATTTTAGGCACATAGTCTTGAGCTTGGAAATGCTCGATTTTATTTCATTCATAACTAAAATTTTCAAGGTGACACAGTTTGTTAATACTGAATCTTTCTAGCTTTAGGTCTTCAACAAATTTCACCATAGCCCTCTAACTCTTATGTTGAGGTCATTAATGGAAATATGTCAAAATATCAATATTGAGACATTTTATTTGTGCGATACTGAAGAATGTTTTTGTTACTTTATTGTCTCCTTTTGGTGTAGCCAAATGTTATCTGCCCTTTAGCCAGGTTCTCATCCAATTTACATTTCCAGTACCAAATTCTTTCATGAAATTGAGATAGAGGAGATTGGCTGCAATAATTTTCTCAAAAAAAATCCATTATTTTCCTGCCAGAATTATCTGTTTTCTCATTTTGAACCCTATTTTGTGGATCCATCATATTTTAGATCCTGTTTTTTCCTGAAACAATTCTGATTAAGTATTTGAACTTTTTTATTCAGCACACTTCATTCTTTTCATTTGAACATGAAATTATTAGTTTGTTATGTGATAATTTACTAAGATCATGTGCTTTCACATTACCCTATGTGACTCATCATAAATAAATGAATAAACAAACAAACAAATAAATAATGAGGAGAGCTGGCAACATCCTCTGGGAGGATGTGTGGTTAAGAAGTATAAATAAGTTACAGAAGGGAGGAAGAGAGAGGAGTGAATAGTTTGCTGACATTCAACTAAACTTTAATCATTCTCTTTCCAAAGAGGTAATTGCTATTTACAGGAGTTCTAGGTCGTGATCCCATCTTGCACCCAACTTAGAAGAAGTACCTGAACAATACAGCACACCATGACACCTGGGCTGCGAGTGAGCACATCTTTGGGCTTTCTAAAGTGCACTGCACCATTAAAAATAAATCAAAGCCTGTAAAAGTTGACATATTGTAGCTATTTTCCTCACCCCACCTGTTTTAATTTGACACATTTTCAGAGGAAAGTCACTATTCATTTCATATCTAAACCTGTCAAATCCTTTTCCTTCACTTAATACCAGAGGAGTCAAGTTTCTTAGTATGGCTTATTGAAAAGCTGTAGAGACCAGACAACACATTGTATGCAATACTTCAGTGGGGAAAAAAATATAGGATATAACTGAGTAAACATTACAAAGCTCAAATGAGAGTAGAAAAAAATTAATTGTTCAAAGCATTAAATGTTAAATAAGAAATAAAAAGTAATTGCTACGTGATGTTCCAAATAGATGTCTAACACTATCAGTGTTCGCAAAGGAATGATTTGAGGGTTTATTTATTGTTTGTGTTTTTTCCTTTTTCCACAGGTAGAGTGCAGACTTCTTACTTCTGAACCTGTATTTCTCAGCTACTGTTATGCACAGTTAATAATACTTCATATTTTCCCTAGGTAGGATCATGAGACTTTTTGAAAACTTGCAGTGCCACAAAATGACAAATACCTGACACTAACTCATTAACTCATTCTGGTTTCCAGTAAATATTCCTGTAATAGGTAAAGAAGATTTAAGAAGTACAGGGATGTGGTTCCACCACCTGAAGGAAAGAAGAGTAAGTACCTTTGACTGGTAACTCAGGCCTTCTGTATGTCAGTATGGCAACAAGGTACCAGTTATTTAGGAGCAGGGTGCCCCTCAGACTTTGATCAGCGATTCCAGCATGAACCTAGTTGACAAAATTTGACAGAGAAAACCAAAATTAAGCTTTTTTTTTGAGAAAAAGTATTAGCTTTGAAAAACATTTAGCTGAAAATGCCTAAGCAGGCTCCAAAACAGGCTCTATTTTCACGTGCCAGCAGTAGCTTTTCAACAGCTTATGACAATGCTACCTTTAGATGCACTTTAAGAAATTAGAAGAATTATTTCTTCTCAATGTAAGTTTTTTCCACCTTTTTTAAAAAAGCAATTTAAAAAAAGAAACAACCTGAGGAAAGACAGCAAATAAGCAAGGAAAATCTGCCTATAGAGATTTTTTTTTTTTTTAAGTAAAATCCTAAATAATCAGACTAATGTTTATATGGAAAAGTGCTAGGCAATATTAAGTTTATGTGGAACTGTGTGCTCAACCCATAACACTGTTGTGTCTGGGAAAGAAATCTCAAAGAAAAACTTGGGCAATAAATTAGGTTTTGTATTAATCTCAGCATCTGTGAAATGTGTTATTACTGTGTGATTTTGACTTTGGTGAAGGTTCAGTCTCAAGTAGAGACAAGGCTCCCCTGTTAGTTGTTATTTTCATTGTTTTAATAAATTAAGTTGTCACTGAGCCAAAGTTGCAGAGAGGAATGCAGCTACTCAGCAAGGGCAAAATCTCCTGGAGCGATGTGAAACCCATCTGCTCTGCTCAGTGTGCGTTCATTGTAGGAAATAGTGAACTGAACTACCTATTTCCATGGATCTCACTGTGTAGGAAAGCTGCAGGTGTCTAAGCATGCTGCAAGTCTCCATTCCTACAGCCAAAATCGTCAAATCTGCATGCTATGAATGAGTTGATTGCCATGATTACCTTTGATCTACAACCACAGCTTTTACAGTAGGGAAGACTGGTTCATGAAGGACTCCATGGCTGTATAAGACAGTTTAGTAACATGAAATAAGCTGAACGAGAAGAGAGGGAGCAGGCGGCTAGCTCTGTTAAGAGGCAGACACAGCTGGCTTCTTCCTTTGGCATCTAGTAGACATAACGGTACCAACCAGCACTGCCAGGGTTGAGCAACTTACGTATGAAGAAACTGACTCTAATAACACATTTTAGGAAGAACAGAAGCAGCTGACGTGGGAATTGCAGAGCCGTAAGAAGTATTGAGCTGCAAATTTGCTTTATAGGATCGTACTAGAACTGAGGCCACAGAATATGCAATTATATCAGACTCTGGTGGCCACGGTACAGTTTTATTACATACGCTAGAAATGTCCCGGTCACAATAGGTATGGTTAGAACTAAGATCTGCCTGGGTTTAAAACTCATGCCAACAGAGGTCCAAGTAACACTGTATTATCTTCTAGCAAAACACTGATATACTGCATGGACTCCATCCAGTAGTAGACAGCAATAAATATACATGCTAGGTAGAAGATTAAGATTCTGGCTTTCCCCAAACCTATCACCTGAAATTGCCTGTGAGAAAACTAAAGACTTGACAGGAAAAAATGCAATTATGCATACTCAGGTGTATTTGCATGTGCTCTGAATGAACAACAGGGTACAGTGGTAGTGCCAATCACTTTAGATAAAATTATGGAATGGATGACAGAATAACATACTGATTAAAGATACATTAAATCTATGTCTCAATGTTTGGAAAAACAAAGCAAAACACCAACACCAAAACCATTCCTTCTGAATTTTAAAACTAAAATAAGGGCAAAGAAAAGAAACAATTAGAGGTAAAGTTTTTTAACTGATTATGTGAATTTTATGAAAAATACTCAACACCTGCCAAGAATTTTTAAAATAAATTATGAGTTTAATACAAACGATGCAGGAATTTTGTCCATTCCTATTCAGGAAAGACAATTTTGTCATAACTAATACTAATTTCAGGTTATTTTAATAGAGAATTTAGCCAATTAATCTTCTATGACTGTAAGTATAATAGTCCAATTATGGTTAACAGAAAGGTTAACAACGTACGTACCTTTTTTATTACTTTTATATTAATTTGATCCAAAAGCAGTCATTCTATATTATTTTTTACATTATGCATACTCATCCACGCTGCTTTCTTAAGAAGTCAAGTGTCATTCCTAAACTCACTGAATTAATATAACAGCAAAACAACTAGAAATGCCTAATTAAATATTTCAGTCACCTTTAACGTCACAGAGTAAAAGCAATATATTTTGGATTTAAAATATGCTAATGTGGCTGATAATTCAACTCATTGTACACCTGTAATTTAAGTTTCTCTGTACAAAACAGAAGTTTCTTGAAAACAAGATGAATTATTCAGAGTTCGTAATGAACTCAAAACCACAAATCATGTTTCAGTGCTTTCAAACTCTCAGTATGATGGCTAAGAAGCTTGCTGTAGGTGTTAATTAATGGCTGCATTAATTGTTAATTAGCAAGTGTTAAAATGGTAGCAGAAATTAATGCAGAATACATTCAGACTTTCCTTGGGTATCCACTTTATAAGAGTGACTGGGGTATCTAGACAACTTGATATTTTTCAGTTAGTCTTTCCTGCAGACTCAGAATACAGCCATGGCCACTGGTCTTATTTGGCTTGGTCTGGGCAGGTTTTCACTTACTCTTCTGCTGGGAATAGAGAAGTATCAGGCAATCCATTTCAATACTCCAGTTCTTGTGACCAGACCACTTAAGGATTCACCATAGGAAGCAGAGTTATTGCACTGGGCTGGGAATATGTAAGGGAAGCTATTCATCCATCCATGATGTCAAAGTTTTCCTGGGTTTCCTTCTCCTTGGGTCCAAGTCTGAGAATGGGTGAGGTAGCAGGATCAGGACTCAGGGAGGGAATTTCCCTATATTAAGAATTCTCTTCATTACAGATTTTTTGAGCTGCCCAAGCAGAGTCCAGGCATCATAGCGAAACAAACACCACTTTATTATTAGAATACCACTGCCTATGCTGAACAATTCTAATGCAACAAACTTCAGTTAGAACAAAAAAACCCCCGCTTAGCAACAGCATTATGTCTTTACCAATAGTAAATATATAGTTGCATATCATCCAAACAAAATCTACAATTTAAAGAGACAAGGATACCCTAAGAATCATCACATACAATATACGCAATTATGATTTCTTAAAAAGTGATGGCAGGTTATGAACACAAGAAAGTTCAATCACAAACTTGGTTTGCAGTCAAATACTAAATCGTATACTTCCAGCAAGAAGACTAGCATTTATTACAAAGCAATTTAATTCTCAGAAATTCTAAAAATGAATATATTTTACTTTAGAAATAATCACCAACCTTTACTTATGTTTCAGACTTTGAGATTCTAAAGTGAATCATAAATATTTCATGCCAGTATTGTTCTGTGGTACCCATCTGGAAGAAGAGTATTTTCTCCTTCGTTGATTAAAACTTTATTGACCTTACTGTCTGTCAGGTTCTGCTAAGGGGATTTTTGCCAAGCAAATTTTTAATATTGTGCTTGCCAAAATGCATCAACAGATTCTGTAAAGGGTAATCGTAAAACCATGGGGAACATTTAATATTACAGCTAAGACCATGGCATTTACATTTTAACTTTTGCTTACTTTCAGGTTTTCTGCAGTTACAATGGGAAAATGAAATGCAGACAACACAAACACCCTTGCATAAAACAGTGAAATGCCATAGGCTTGATAATTAAGGGATGTCCTAGCCTTAGTGACAATATTTCCAAAGTGAATTTCCTTACTTAATAACTAAAAGTTTATGACAAAATTCTTCCTACAAAATCTCCTCCTTTTTTTTTTTTTCTTTCCTGACAGACAACAATTTTTGGAAAGAGTCATCAGAAAAAGATCTTTATACAACCTAAGCTCTGAGCTCTGTGAGAGCTTCTGAGAAGGAGCCTAAGGACCTTTCCTTGGTAGAAAGCACAAAGGATTGAGCACTAGGTTGCTCTGCAGGCAAGAGAGAGCAGAGGTTCATGGCTGGCAAGAGGCCACAACTTCTCTCTAAGTCCTGAAATCCCTGAAAAGAGAGGGCAGTAAAGACGGCTGCAGGTGGAGGTAAGGTGGAATACAGCAGGACACAGGAGAAGAATTTGTTCTAGAGAAAAAAGGGATTTTAAGGACCCTTATCCTTAAGGTTAGTCATGAAAAACAGGTTTTCAGAAACTATTTCTGAATTGTATAGATGGTGTATATGTGAATAATGTTTGATAAAATAAGTATCTGTGCCTTAAGTGAGAAGTCTTGTTTCCTTCTAGCAGGAAGCAGTCGGCAAATGTCCTCCGTCTTGGGCCAACTCACCAGATGTTTGACCTCTATCTCTGTTCTGCCTGTATTCTTCAGTCATATTTGAACAAACTACTTTTCAGAGAGAAATGAAGGTACTCTGTTGACCAAACGGTTGACTGTGAGATGATACAAAGTCTTAATCATCAGTATTTGTGTTGAGGTCTATCAACATATTACATACACTCATTTTCTTTTCCATCCCTTCTAAAATCCCAGGGCCCTTTCAGGCTGTGTAAGTACCACTCATCTCTTCGTAAGGTATAATCTGATCCTACCCATATGTCTAATAATATTCTTTATCTGTCCAATTAACCTAAAAATAGTTATCTTCAAAGCAAGGGTGACCTGGAAAGACCTGATATTGTCCAGTCTACCACAGCTATTTGGGATGACTTACCATGGAGTGAAATGTCTAGAATTTGGAAAACACATCTAGTCCGGTGGTGCTACAGAATTCTAACACAGGTAGTGTACCAAAAAATCCAATAAAGTCATTTTTTGCTTTTATTATATAGAAATCCCAGAATTTTCTCTTAAAATAATAGACTTCCAGTGGAAAAAAAAAAAATTGTTTTTTCTTCCATATAGAAAATAACCAAAGTCAAAAAAGTTCACGAATGGGTGCAAAAAGGAGTACCACTACAGACAAGGTCATATGATTACACTACTGTTTAAATTTAATGTTTAGATTTTATAAATGTTTGAGGCAGAGCAGACAGATAGAAAGTGCACCAAGTGATATATAAACAAGAACATATACATTATTTTTGTAGACCAATAGGTTCCACTAAATTTTAGTTAAACAGAAGGGGAAAACAAGAAGTCTTTGCTGAACTGTCCTTCCCAGTTAACTTCCAAAAAGCCCTTATTCCCCACCATCATCAACAGTACCAAGTTCTAGCATTTCATATCTTCAAAGGCTCATTTATCTTCCTTTATACCTCTGTCAGTGATCCTTTTCTACTAAGTGCTATACAAACACAACACCTTAACAACCTCCAGACACAAGACAAGAGTTAATCACTAGACTGATAGAGGAGGAAACAGCTACAAAATCAGGCAATATTACCCAGCATGACAGGGGATCGTCACGTTTCCATGCAGTCACACCAATGATTGCAGTATTGTGGAGGCAATCCAGAAGTAGTTTTGATTTAACTCAGCATAAGCCACTTAGCTTTTTGGGTAGTTTCTGCACTGCAGTGATAAAAATACACAACCCAGGTATTTTAAACACAGTTTGGGCAAATATATATACTCTTTAGTGCAGGCACAGCACCAACTGTATTTTACATGTGAAAGTTACATTTCTGAACTAACAGAAAGAAATAAAAAGTAAACATCTGGCCCCCTATATGCGATTTAAAGAAAAATATTCTTTTTTTTTTTTTAAGATAACTTTATTTGGTACTTGACAAGACAGAACTTCCTTTTTCAGTCTGCACGCTCCATACTATATTTACTTACAGCTGTTACATCAACAGTCAGGAGGAGGCTCATCCTTTTTCCCAAACCTCTTTGCCTGAGGGACTTGACCACTTGGGAACTACAGTGAACTGGAGGAGACAGTATAGCAGAGAGCATAGTAAAATAGCAGGATATGCTTTAGTTTAGTTTAGCAAGTGCTTCTGTCTTGTGGCAAGCCAAAAATACATCACCTGAGGTTGCCATTCAAAAAATCTCTTGCCCATATGGAGTCTGTTACCACATCTGTTCAGAAAAATAGGTCACAGATATGTAAATAAGGAAATTAAACCAAGAAAAATAATCCACTCTGCATCCATACTTTCTGACCCAAATAAGATGCTGACCTCTAGAGCTGTTAAATCTGCTAGTAGATGGCAAAGATCCAACAGTGGAAAAATTTATATTTGTAGGAACCACCTATAAACAAATTTATGGTGACAAGCAAGCACCACAAAAAATATTTATACATAAAGATGTGCTGCAAGAGCTGGTTTAGGTGACCTGTTTTATTTTGTGCAGCAGCAGTGACTACCTCCACTCTTACACTACATTTACACCACCGTTCTTTTTTTCCTTAACACCACTCCACAGCTATGATGACACAGCATTCATTAGCACACCTGCAGCATGCATGGATATATCCAAAGCTGGAATCATGCCTTTCAATTATAGAGTAGATTCCTACATCTGGGAGATCAGATCTGAGCCCAGAGATTACAATCCTTACATCAGAAATTTAAGTAACCTTCACAGGTCCTGTGCCGATGCCTCCATATCCACCTTCTGAATCCTTCTCAGAGTCTGCAAGGAAACGGTGGTGTACCTGCAAGATTTAGTATACGAAAGACGAAACTCTGAATTATATTAGATGTTTTTCACTGCTTGCTGTAAATTTTTTGGAAGCTTTGCCTGCTCTTTATAAATTCCCTCAAACAATCTCATACCATAAGCTGAGCTTTACAATGGCTCAACTTTAGTGGACTTCAAATTAATACACATGTAATTATTTGTATCATCATAAAACATTTTTTCTGCATTGCACTTTGTCAGCATCCCTTGTGATCCTGTTAATCTAATTCAAACACACCTATTGTTATCCTGCATTAGGACTTTATTCCAGCTATACTGAAGAGGTTCAATTTCAGCTGCTATTGTTTATTATTAACAGAACTGCCTAAGAGCACTAAGGCTGGAAAAAGGATCCGTGTTTGCTCAGAATGCTACAAAATTGGAGACTTCATACATAAAGTGCAGACAGACAAGAATACAAGGAAACAGTGACAAAATACCGGCAGCATGAAGCAAAATAGCAGCCTAAGCACCACTGTTACTCCACTCATTTTTAAGATTTTTTTGTTTGGTTGGCTTTTTTTGGTTTGGGGTTTTTTTTGGCTTTGGGGTTTTTTTTGGCAACAGGATATTTTATATTTCTTTAAAGGATACTACTGAAAGAGATAACACACTATAGTAATCATCGTTTTAGGGATTTACTGCCATGTGCAAGACAGGTAAGCTTGAAATACAAGATTTTAGTATCCAGCATCCAGCATCATTTCACAGAATCACCAAGGTCGGAAGGGTGTCAGGAGATCTCTAGTCCCATGCCCTGCTAAAAGCAGAGTCAGCTCTGAATTCAGACCAGGTTGCTCAGAGCTTATTTGGTTGGGTATCAAATACCTCCAAAGACAGAGATTGCACAATCTCTTTGAACAACATGTTCCAATGTTGACAGTCCTAATGGTGGTTTTCTTCCCACCTCCCAGTATCCAGTGCTCTTGGTCACCTTTGTTGCCAGGGTTCATGACTGGCTCATGTTCAGCTCTTTGCTCTGCAGGGCCCCAAGCAGAGCTTCTCCCCAGCCAGTCCCCCTCCATATTACTGTAAGGGGTTCCTTCCCAAGCACAGGATTTTGCAAGAGTTATTGTTGACTTTCATGAAGTTCCTGTTGATCCACTACAGTAGCCAGTCAAGAGCCCTCTGAATGGCAGTTCTGCCCTTGAGCATTATCAGTTGCATTCCCCAGTTTTCTGTCACTCAAAAACTTAATGGGAGTGCATTATGCCTCCTCCTCTACACCACTGATAAAGATATTAAACAGGATAGGACCCAGGATAGACCCTCTGAAGAACTCCATTTCTAAATGGCCTTCAGGTACAATATGACTATTAACTACTACATTTTGAACCCAATGGTGCAGCCAGTTTTTCACCTCTCTGGTAGTCCACCTATCTAGAGTGTAGCACTGCAACATCCCAACACAGAGACAAGGGATGCTGCAGGAGACCATGTTGAAAACCTTGTTAAAGTCAAGGTAGCTGGCAACCACTGCCTTCCTCTCATCCATAAATCTAGTCATTTCCTCATACAAGGCAGTCAGGTTGGTCAGGTGTAATTTGCCTTTGATAAATCCTTTCTGGTTGTTCCCTTTCACCTTCTCCTTCAGTGTCCAGAAATGGTTTTCAAGAGGACTTGCCTTGTGACCTTATTGGCAACTCAGTAGAGGTTGACTGGCCTGTAATGACCACTAAAACTGGGATGAAGAGTTGGAAAATTAATCAGAAGGATCTCAGTAGGCTGGACAAATGGGCTGACAGGAACCTTGTGAAGCTCACCAAAAAAAAAAAGTCCTGTACCTTTAATGGAATAAGCAGAATAGAGAAGGAGCAAGAATCTTCTTAGAGATACATAGAAGAATTAAAAACAAGAATAGCTGCAAGTAACCTGATCTAACTTTGAAATTAGCCTTGCAATGAGAAGCAAATTGGACCAGATCTCCAAAAATCTGTTCCACCCTTAATTATTTCATGATTCTATGACAGATAAATAAGAGCAACTAGAAATTGGCTGAAAAAAATCAAGGCAGGAGAAAATAAATTTCTTTCCCTAGTAGCATTATGACTGACACATGCAGGGTATGAGTAGAGGAAAAAGTGTTTCATGCTGAAATATCAATAAGTATAATAATGGAACCCCTCTCATAAGAAAGAACATAATCAAGAATGAATATATTAAGTTGGAAGACAAGTAACTATGCAGTTGGTAAGTAAGTGCATCTAATAGGAAAATCTTTGGCTCATATTTATACAGATTATTTATTATTGAATCTACTTTCTCATAAGAGATGAAGCAGCAGTACACTGTCAAGCATGACAGCAATTTGACTTTGTTTCCCCTCTGGCACAAGCATATCTTAAAGCAGAGAAGACAAGATCAATATAGGATGCATGCTCCTACCATTCAGCTGATGCCTCAACAAGCATTACCTCTTCGCTTATTTCCACATTTCTCTCACTCCCAGTGTGTGCTTGTGTTACCTAGATATCTGGCTCAGATGAGAGGCTTTTTGTGGGTTCAGATTGCAAGATGATACAAACAAGCAACAAAAAAAAACCCCAAACCCCAACAAAAAACACCCTAAAAATAAAACAAACAACAACAAAACCCCCAAACCTTGGACTATCAATACAACAGCATCATCTGAGGTCTTCAGAGTAAAAATCCCATTATCTGCATGTATACATTAGTAATACAAAGTTGTAAGAACTGTTACTCAACTCATTTCTCTTCTTTCCTATTCTAAATCATGCATAATGCTATTAAAATGTTAATAAACACAGGTAGAAATTATAATGTTGCTTTATGATATACATTTCACTCCTGATTGTTATATGAAAGTATATATGGAAAAAGTATGAAGTATGAAACCACGATGATGAAAGATCTAGGTTTCTCACTTAAATGGTTTCTAACGAGTCTGGTTCAATTTCTTACAAGGGGTCCTTATCTACCCAATGCAACACTGGGACAATTTGTAACTGCCCTCTGTCTGCTGAAGCTATATTCCCTATGAAATTATGCAAACATCATGGAGATATGTCGGCATCAGGGGCAAAGGGGAAACCTTCTGGACAAATTAATAAGGTGATATTGAAAAAACAGAAACTTTAGAATTTCCGACGGAAAACATATTTTCACTTACTATTTATTCTGTAGCAAATTGCAAATAAAACACTGACAGAAAGATGATAGAGAACCTTCTGAAGAGTACGAAGGGACTTTTTCTCCATCTTTTCAAACATAACCGCACAGAAAAGAAAATTCTGTCTAAAGACAGAATGAAAAAAAAAAAGTGGCTTTGGCTCCAAGAAGGAAAATAGTTCTTTAAGATTACATTGCAACAATAGATTTAATCCTACTGAAGAATTTTTTTATTTCTGTTAATCTTAATAACATTGTTTAAGAGTTGGGAGATGGACAGGAATATAAGCCTGGCTGATGAAAAAGACTTTCATTTATATTTCATTTTGAAGAGATGGAGTCCCATCTGCCTAGTGTGTTGTATTTGAAATCTATTTAACGGAATTACAAATATTTCTTAGGAGAGTTCACAATATATGTTCATTAACTTTCATTCCATTTAAAAGATTTAAGCTTTTAAGTGTTAAAATATTGGAAATTTGCAAAATGCATTTGGAGAACAAAATTCAATACCTGGCATACCTTAATAGAAATTCTTAAATACCATAGCCTGGCACAAATCCCTGACACAAACCTTAATTTCAACATTTTGAAGTTAGTATGTTCTGTTGGGGTATGGTTGATTTGCTGTAATTTTAAAATAGGCTCTGTAAGCCTTATGGGAAAGTTCAGGAATCATCCTGAAATTTTATCTTTTAATTGTATTTGTTTAAATTTACACCCGTAATCCCTAATAGGGAAGGACATAATTTAATAATAAATATACTTTTAGAGAATTATGTGATACTTCGTTGGTTTGTGTATGTACCACTAAAAAGAAAAAAGTTAACGACGCTGTGGAAGTGTCTAATTTTCTTTCAATATCTTTTATAGAAACATCCACCAACAGAGTGTTTGTGCACATTGGCTAAGGGTACTTGAAAAAAGAGAGAAGAGGTGAAGACTGCCTTTACTGGGAGGGAGGCAAGTGGGGGGATAAATTGTGCTTTTCAACAAGTTCTTCCATCTTTCTATGCTTCTGGCTATGTTTACAAGGACTGCTTAACTCACTTTAACTCCAGAAAAATACCTGATATGCTTTACCTACCCACAGTCACTTGAGCCAAGACCTTCCAAGGCCATTGGGAACTCTATTGGTACATCAGCTCCTGAGCGTGAAGATTTCCTAGCCATGCTGTTTCAGTCCCCAAAGAATCATGTATGAAACTATTCCACTATTGATGTGGGCAGGCTTACTGTGTGCCAAACTATCACTCCAGGTTAAAGTTTAGCCTACATGAAAACGGACAACATAGTTAAGAGCTGTGAGGTAAGTTCATGTAGACAGAGCTCCTTCATATTCCCAAAAGTGCTTTCTGTATCACACTGAAATAAAATGAAGGGTGGGATGAAGGTACCTAAAACATGTACATCTAGCACAACTTCAGGGGACCAGAGGCAGCAGATACAACACGGGATGTGTTGCCATAGACCTGAGACCAGGAGGGGCAGCTGGAGACCATCTGGAGTGCAAGAGTATGTCCAAGGTGACTTTATGGTTGCACACGCAAATACCTTCTCTGTTGTCATGGAAGAGTTTGGAAAGAAATATAGGAACCTTCATTTTTTAAGGACATATCTAAATAAAAGCTTTTGTTTAAGATAAAACTGATACTGGGATGAGAAATGCCCTTCAGCAAAGATTGTACAGAATCAGTGGCTCTTAAGTCTTTCTGAAAACCATGTACTCCTTCTCTCAGTTGATCCAGCTCTTTACTCCTGGAGGCCAGTTTCTTCATCTCTGGACTCACAGTGGGAACTTTCTATCTTCTTTCTTCTTTGAAACTGTCATCTAGTCCTAAACTGAAAAGAAATTCATTCCTCTTCCCAGTTCTCACACATGATACGACAGCTGCAAAGAATAAATAAGCACAGCAAAATCACCTCTAACTGTGGGCTCCTGAGCTTAGAGAGAAATGTCTGAATATCTCTGGTTAGACCTTTGCCACTTGCATATATTTTTCATAGCACTACTCTAAAAACAATGTTCACTGAACTGCTACAATAAAATACATTAATTTCTCCTTGTAACAAGAATTTCTTCTTTGCATTTGGTTTTTACACAACTACTACCAAGTAATCCTACATGTTTTTATGCCATTTCTTTGTCTTGGTCAGAAGCTAAATGAAAAAAAAGAAAAAGGAAACAAAAAGAAGAGAAAAGAAAAGAGAGAGAGAGGCAGGCTGAGGTAGTGCTTAACAGGAAAACTTTTACACATGAAAGCACAGCTATGATTTTTACTGCAGATTCACAATCCATTGTAGTCTTAGGACATCATAAAAGTATTTTACCCTTTTTGAGCTCAGTGGTTAGTTTCTGTTAAAAGACTGGGTTACTTCAGGCTGAATTCTGCTCTGAAAACAGGTTTAATCAGTGGTTACACTGTCCTGTGTTGTGAGATACAGATTTGGGTGATTAAGGCTTAACAGGAGTATGGCTGTACTGGGTCAGACAAAGGTCCGCCTGCCAACATATCCTGTCTCTGAGAGCACTTATCTCAGGGGAAAAAAAAGAAAAAAAAGAAAAGGGCAGACACCCTGTGACACTTTACCCTTAAATTTCCTCTCGGGTAACAACAATGTACAACTTGAGGACTCTGACTCACAGGCTTTATCTTTGTGTTTATCAGCACTTAATGAATATTTCTTCCATAGATTTCAGTAACTGATTTTTAACTCATCTAAACTTTTATCATATGTATTATTCCATGGCAATAACTTGCACAATTTTATAACACCTTCCGTGGAAAAAATATATACCTATTTCTTACTCTCTAACTTAAATCTGCTTAAAATGTCATTTGGCTCTGCCTTGTTTCTGTACCATGAGAAAGAATGAATAACCAGTCCCCTATTCACTCACTGCAGTGGTGCTCATTATCCATTTCTTATTCAGTCCAAAACATCCAAATCTGTTTCACTTTTTCTTATGCGGAAACCATTTCACACTATTTATCATACTTGTTGCCCTTTTCTGTACCTTTTCCATTTCTAATATTTTATTATTATAAACAGAACTGCAAATAGAATTCAAGATGTGAGGACAACATGGATTTATACAGCAGCATAATGATATTTTCTGCTTTCCTCTCAATTCTTTTCCCAGTTCTCAAAACTCTATTTACTTTTCTGACCACCACAAAACATTGAGCTGATGTTTTCAGGGTAGGATTATATAATGACTCCAAGATCTCTTTCCTGAATAGTAATAACTAATTTAAAGATCTTCACTGTATATGTAGAGATGGATTGTTTTTCCAACCAGCGTTACTTTGCATTTGTCAAAAGTGAATCTCACTTGCCCTTTTATCACCAGTCAGTCAGTTTCACAAAATGTACCCTGTGTTCTTCATTCAGATTCCTTACTTAATATTCTGAATAAATTTAGCATTATCAGCAAACCTTGTCACCTCCCTCCCCACTTCCTTTTCCAGATCAGTTGTGAACAGTCTGCCCCAGCGCAAACCCCTACGGAAATCTACCAGTCACTTTCAGCCACTGTAAAAACAGCCTGAAAAGGGTCCTCTTGATCCAACTAGCTACCAATGAAAGGATGTTCCCTTCTATGAAATGACAGCTGTGTTTATTTTCTTATGCTTACGTGTTTTGGTGAGTACGTGAAGTTGGTTCACTCCCTGATGTCTTGCGTGCCTGCTCCTCTCTAGTCATCCCACAGCAACCATGCCAGTTGGCTTCTGGGATCCAAAAAGAATAAGCCAGCTTGCTCCTTCTGAAAAATGAGATTGGACTTGGAAACCAGAAAGGTCTGTTTCAAACTCTATAACCTACAGACAACATGGCTTCACTCCACATCTGATTTCAATCCACACCCTCCCTCAGCAGCCCAGCAAACGTTGGGTCTCATGTTCCCTTGACCACCGTCCTGGGCACATGAGCATGTCCCTGCCATTTGGGCAGTCTGCACGCCAGTCTCTTCACATCAAAAGGATACAAGGACAGAAACAGGCTAACTTAGGGTTGCAGTAGAAGACAGCTCTCGTTTCCCTAAATAAATACTTCAAAGACCAAAAAGATCTTCCCCCAACAATTCAAGAAGATGGATATCAACTTGGTGCTACCAATAGAGGACTGAACAGAGTTTGACGTAAGTTAGTACCTACATACACAGAGGTGTGCAGTGCAAACTAGTATGCCAGTATTGCTTGTTAGAAATGCCCAAGCTCCACTATACAGGCAAGCATCTGTTTTTTTCAAAACCTTCAGGTTCTCAGCCTGGGCCTAGACGTGAAGCTTATGGAAACCAAAAGCCAAGGCTCATGAGAGAAGTGGGGTGAGGGTCTAAGGAAGGGACTCAGCTCTGGTGGGAATATTTTAATCTGTTCTGCCACTGTCTCGAGGTGTCAGATGTACCATCCTGTAGAACTGCCTCTCCAGCACAGGAGAGGAAGTTTAGATTGGCCAAGTGTCTTCATTTATTGCATTTGTTTGGTGTTAGTGAGAGATGAAGAGGGAAAAACACACCCTGCCTGAGCTTAGGAGATACACAGAGCAGTCAGTATTTGGCATACAGATAAGCACTAGAAGAATTATAGTGGTATATTAAAATGTATATTACAATTTGTTTAGCAGTACAAAAGCAGCAAGCTTTCCTCCAATACCATTATAAGCTATGTGAAGCCTATTTCTTCAGTAATTTCACTTCTATATCCAGAGTGATAAGTAAATGTGATCAAGCACAATAAATGATGGTGTACTTCTTCATCCCACTTCCAATTATTCTTGGTTCAATTTCATTGACATAAGGTAAAGGCCTGGTAGATGTAACAGCTCATCATCGATGTCAGTGCTGAGAAGAGAATGAAGATAATCTCATTCCCATTCTATGCAATGACACTGTACTAAAATCAGTCACTGATTACTGTGGCCAATTTTTTTCCCAGTATGCACCCTGCTCTATATCTCACTGACAATTTTTATTGTCAGCTAAGGGTCCCTGGTTTTCCTCTAGACTCTTCCTAACTTTCCTTTCACACCTTAGGCTACTTGCATAGGAAATTGAACATGTCCTATGATAGCAGAGAGATACTAAAATCGGGGGGGGGGGGGAATAAATCTCCCCTCAGATATCAAAGTATCTGTGTGAAACCTTCCTTAAACCTACCCCTTTAATGGTTTCATTTCCTCATTTAGGAAAAAAGTAAGCAAAAGCACAAGTACCTTTCAAAGGAGAGCCTGTACTAAGAACCGTGATGATGTTCTTACTCAGGTAACAAGAGATAATTCATGAGGTATCAGGAGGGCAGGGTGGAATTCAAGTTTCCAACTGGGGCTTCCTGCATGCAGAATATGATGAATTTAAGTGACCTTTAGAGCAGCTAATCCATTTCAGAAATACTACAATACAGATCTCACAATTGAAACTACTTCAGCCTATAGTCAGAAGTACCAGCTGCTGCTGCTCCCTTTCTACATGTTTTAGACGCATCTTCTCTGTTTCCAATGCTGCTCTTACAGAGCCCTTTTATATAATGCTTTGAGGACTGATTTTTTTAAACCTAGGAGCTGTGTTAGAGTGATAAACAGGAGAAGATATTCCGAGTAAACTGGTGGTACAGAAGACTATGTATAGGTTATCCACACAATCTAATAAATCCATGTAAATATCTTGGGTTTCTGCAACAAGGTTGTCAGTTTATTATATTTTCAGTTTATGTCGCCATTGATCAAAATCTTTTGTGTGCAAGGTAGATATTTGCTTCACGCACATATGCCTGCATGCATACACCCCCACAGTTAGCAACATGAAGAAACATCTGTAATTAGAACAGAGCATTCCAAGTTCCCCTCCCTCCCCAAAAAGCAGTTACATAAAAGCAGGAATTCCATTAGCACATCTGCATTTACACCTAGGTAGTGTCACATACTGCACGGGAGAAGAGAATAACACATGTACTAAAAATACATAACCTTTACTTTTCCCCCACAATCAATGCATGGCTCAGTTCAAGCTTGAAAACTTACTTTGGAGACCAAACACGTTTAGCAAACTGAGCATTTTACCATCAGCACTCTTTTGATATGCATGCAGGCATCTCTGAACAAAATATAGTGGTAGGTTCCACACCTGGAAAAAAATTCGTTTCAGGCAAGTGAAAGTAAGCAAAGGATAAACTGCATTATTAAAGTCTTAAGTACCCTGCATTCAAATGAACGATCATATATTAGGGACTAATAACTAGCTCACCTGCAAAAATCCTGGTAAGATGCAGTGCCAAAACTCTGCTCAGATGAGGATGGCCCCACTAAGCTACTTGCTGCTGACCTCAGACACTTTGACACTGATTCAAACTATCAGAAACAAATGTCCCTGCCAGTCTGGGAAGCTAAGGAAGCCAGAGAGCAACAGCAGCTGCATATCCAGCACCTGGGTTCTGTCAGAAGCAGGGAGAAAGCAGCATGAAAATGGCTCTGTGCAACTCAGGCTATTTTTTCAGCTTTGCAGGGAAATCTCTGTAGAAAACAAGCGGTGAAATAATTCTGTATTCATTTATTTATTTTTACCAGGAGGAATGCATTAAGAACATAAGGTAGATATGCAGAAGGTTTTCTCTCTTTTATCAAACATCTCATTTAAATTCTAAAGCACAGCAGACCTTCATTAAAATTCAATTGTTGCCAGGAGTTTCAGTGACAGAACTGTGACAGCTGAAGATAGGGACACTCTTAGTGAGGTGGTCCAAACTACACTGAAGATTCCTGCTCTTAGAAACGCAGAGTTTGATCAGATTTTTTTTTTTTTTCTTCCCCCCATTGTACTGAATGTTGCAAAAGTAGATTTGTGATTAGACTGGACAGCCTTTCAAGCTAGGACTCCCTGCATATTCAGATCATTCGGGAACAAAAGCCACAATAAGCACAAAAAGATCCACAGGACTACTCAAATAGCAGGAAAGACATAGACAACAGTACCATGAGCACATAGCTGGTAAACAAAGTGGTGAGAAGGATTAAGAAAAGAAAGAATATGAAGAAGTGTATATAGCAGTACTAAGCCCTGACAGAACCCTTCCATCTTATTTCTCTTACTCCATAGCCTTTACCTGTCTCTTTGTCTGTCTGGTTTCTATCTCTGTTCTCCCAGGAGTCAGATTCCTGCTACCAATTAGGCTCATTAGGATATCCTGCAAGGCTCTGCCATTGTCCAATTAAACTAGTTGCCTGATTGCAGACAGAAATGCAGGTGACTCTTCCTGTCTGAAGTCTCGGCAAATATTGCAAAATGATCTCACTGTATATAGCAGAGAGAATGTTAACTGGTTAGGTGCTAGGCATGGTGCTGGCTCAGAAAACAACCTTTTTCTGAGAAGTAATTGCTTAATGTATATATGGCTACTCGTAACTGGGGTTATTTATTCCTACCTTTAGTCCCATCTCGAAAAGTAAATCACAAGTTCTTCATACCACCAACACCTGTTATGCAAACAAAACAGTAAATGAATGAATACATAAATAAATAAATAAGGAATGAAAGCAGCCATAATTGCTGCCTTCCCTTACAATGCAGGTGACCACACCAGACCTTGATTTGTGCACTGCTAATAATCTATACATTATCCTAATATAATCTATATATTAACTGATGAAAGTCAAACTTCATCCAAAATATAGTTTAGAATGAAGGAAATATAAATCATCCCAAATAACAAGCCTCCTGCAACCAAGTAAAAATCAGGGCTAAGAGAAAGTGAATTGAAATTGGTATAGTACTTCCTAAAAAAATAAATGTCAAAAGCACTATGAAGTGCACATAAATAGACATATATTTTGTCATCCCTGTCAAAATAAAGGTATACCAAAACTGCTGGAGATTATCATTAAAATTTAATGATGAAGATTTCAACACCACAGGTTTCCAATAAAGCTGGAGGTTTTAAATGGAAAAGATTTGAAAAGGCATACTATGAATGACAGCTTTGAGAATCCCTGTTCTGAAACATTTTGCACCTTTGTCATTTTTTTCCTGTTCAGTGCAAAATTCATAACGTCAAAGAGAACGAACATATAAGACATGATTAGACAAAATGACTGTGCTTAAACTGCAGAAACAGACGTGGTTTGAATTCTAAATTCTTCCACTTCTCAAGCAGAACTTTTCTTATTATCTGAAAGTGGAAAAGATTAAGTTACTTTTCAGTAAATAGAACTCATTGGCCCTACAATATTCATGTTTAGACCTGCTTCTAGGCTTTGATGAAATTTATTTTTATTGCTTTTATTCTGTCATTTCACAAAGATCAAATCTATTGGAGAATAAGAAAACAATTGAAAATGTGACTAAAACCTAGAGAAAATGTTTCTAATTCAGAATTGCATGGCAACAGATATTTCATATGCAGTTGAAGTCTGATCCAGCTCTTACTAAAATCTTGAAAGGTGAGAACCTTAAAAAACATTTAAAGGAATTTCCACAGCTTACTTTGTTAGGTATTACCAGTGCCAACTTAATGTTTTATTTGTTTTACTTGATGGGAATTTCATCAAAATTCTAAAACAACTATAAAACACATCCGTTTGGAGCTCTGACTCCAAACTGACAGATACAGCTTTTGCCATAATAAAAGCCAATCTGCAAAATGTTACTCCAGATTTGGAGTTGATCTTTGTCAAAACTCAAAAGTTATGATATCAGATTTTAACAAGATGTTCTGATTACCATCTCCTATGTCACAAACTAATGATAGAAGATCTTTATGAAAAAAGATAGTTGATAATCATACCAGTAGCTTGCTACACAATCAGATGTTATTGGCATGTGTATTGCTTAATTTTTAGCACTGAATGGAGAGTGGAAAAACATAATAGTATTTATCCTAAACTCAGAGCTAGCAATTGAAGTAGGGGATATTAATTCATTTTCCATCTTTAGTACAGATAATCTGTGCCCCACAGAAAGAGCCATATATCTCTGTCTGTCTTTTTTGACTGTAAGCATTTAATAGGCTATTAATAAGGTCTTTCTTACTTTGTAGTCTTAGAGAGCTGAGCAGGTACTATGTGCTCTAACCAGACACCCTCCATGTGTTAACACAAGGTTAGTTTAACAGGTCCTAAAAGCTGATTGGGGCTTCAAGGTAATAACATTTCAGTGTATAGCAAAAGCGCTTAATTAGTCCCCAAGATCCTGGCAGTTTGTGTTGTGAATTTCATGCTATTTATTTTAATCCTTTTCTTTCAGATATTCCAACATCCTTTTCCTTAGAACATGTTATCTTTGATGTATCAGGGAACACTTTTATGACAAGCATCCCTCTGCTAGTGCCAGGAAAGATGACAGCATTAAACAAGAACTGTTCCAATACTGATCTCTGACTACCCTATAGCACAATACTTTCTCTTTTCATATCGCCTCTTGCTCTCTCTCCTGGAGTCAATTCCTTATCCATATTTCATTATCACAGTCTTATAATTACACATCCTCCTCCCAGCAAGCAGAGTAATAAGGACAATCTTGAGAACTACCAACCAGTTAGTCTTACCTCAGTGCCTGGAAAGATCATGGAGGATATCCTCCTGGAAGTTATGCTGAAACATATGAAGACAGAGGTGTGATTAGAGACAGCCAACATGGCTTCACCGGGGGCAAATTGTGCCTGACTTATCTTAGTGGCCTTCTGCAATGGAGTGACTGCATCAGTGGACAAGGGAAGAGCTACGGATGTCATCTACCTGGATTTCTGGAAGGCCTGTGATACAGCCCCCCACAACATTCTTGCCACTAAATTGGAGAGAGATGGGCTTGATGGATGGACTATTTGATGGATAAGGAATTGGCTGGATGGCCACATCCAAAATGTTCCAGTTAACAGCTCAATGTCCAAATGGAAACCAGTGACAAGTGGTGTCCCTCAGGGATCTGTTTTGGGGCCAGTACTATTTAATATCTTCATCAATGACATAGACAGTGAGATCAAGTGCACCCCCAGCAGGTTTGTGGATGACACCAAGCTGAGCGGGGCAGTCGATAACGCTAGAGGGAAGGGATGCCATCCAGAGGGACCTTAACAGGCTTGAGGAGTGGGCCCATGTGAACCTTATGAGGTTCAACAAGGCCAAGTGCAAGGTCCTGCACCTGGGTCAGGGCAATCCCCAGTATCAACACAGACTGGGGGATGAATGGCTTGAGAGCAGCCCTGCGGAGAAGAACTTGGGGATACTGATGGACAAAAAATTGGACATGAGCCAGCAAAGTGTGCTTGCAGCCCAGAAAGCCAACCATATCCTGGGATGCATAAAAAGAATTCTCCCCCTCTACTCCACTCTTGTGAACCCTACCTGGAGTATTGTACCCAGCTCTGGGGTCCCCAGTACAAGAAAGACATGGACCTGTTGGAGCAGGTCCAAAGGAGGGCCACAAAAATGATCAGAGGGCTGGAGCACCTCTCCTATGAAGAAAGGCTGAGAGAGTTGTGGTTGTTCAGCCTGGAGAAGGCTCCAGGGAAACCATATTGCAGCCTTTCACTATATAAAGGGGGCTTATAAGAAAGATGGAGAGAGACTTTTTACCAAGGCCTATTCTATGATTCTATGATCTGGCCACACTCTTTTCCATCATCCAAGAGATATTAGACAAGTTTCCCTTTCCCAAAAAGCACCAAGCCGCTACACTAGATATCTATCAGCAAAGTTTCCCTCAAGACTTATTCAAGCTGCTTAAGAGGCATGAAGGATTTGTGAGGTCAAAATAAAATAGAAAAAAAGGTTATCATTCTTCAATGCAGAAAATTTATCTTAAAGTATCAAAGGTATGGGTTCTGGTTTTTGCTGTTCATACATGTCATATTTGTAATTGAACTTTAAAAAAACCCCCACCCTAATAGAGAACAAACTTCTCTCATAAATACGGAAAACTAAAACTATCCAGAGATTCACATTCTTCAGATCTTTCTGCCTCTTTTTTCCCTTTCTACAAAATATAAAAGACCAAATACAAAGGATGGTCAATGCTACAATCAGTAAGGTCTTCACCTTTCTAGATAAGTGTTATAATCAATGTGTAAGTAAAAATGGGAACCGACAGTACAGTTGGATGACTTCTCCTCTGCCTGTATTTGGAAAGACAAAAGTGATCCCTGCTGAATTAGCATGAACCGCTGAGCTCAGGAGAGAACCTCAGTATCTGCATTCAAGTGGTTGAAGGCTCCTGCCCATAGCCCAGGCTTGGATGACCAAGTTCTGAAGGACAGTGGGAAATCACGCTAATATTTCTCATTGCCTAAGATGCAGAATTTTGGTGACCTTTCTGAGGTACACAATCCTCCCTGCATCCTGCGGAGAAGACTTAAAGGCATCTAATGCTGGGTTTTAAATTCCAACTGGAGACCAGGTGCTTAAAAATTAAGAGGTATGGCATCTTACGTGCAGATAAAGGTCTTTCATTAGATTTAACCTTAAGTGTGGAAAAAATCTTAAGGTAAAACCATAAAATACAAAGTAATTCTCATTCTGTTCTTGCCATAGCCAGGAAAGTTATTGTTTTCATCCTATATACTTTGTTTAAAACCTATGTATCACTAATATAATTCAGTTCCTATAATGGAGGAAACAGTAGGGAAAAAATAGAAAATATCCATATAGTACTGGAACCATAATTCTTTTACTAGGTGTCTGGAAATTTCTATATGGCTTCTCCTCTGTGATAAATACTGAAGTCAAGCCTGAGTCCTCTGAGGACAAGAAGAAATGAAGATAAGGGACATAAAGAAATAGTTCCGATTACCTTCTTTGGTTTTTTTTCCTGCTGGAGGTCTTCAAAATGATATAGTTTTTAAGGATTTTATTTTAACATTTACTCTTCACTTTGTATGTATATATTTATTCCCCAGTGTTCAGTTAGAAGTGTTTTTCTATCTCCTGTACACATATCCTAGGAATAGGGCTTCACCAAAACCACTTAAGCATCTCTGTCAACATATTGATGAGAAGAAATCATAATATATTCCTGAGGAGTAATTATTAATGTTTTAAGAATATAGCAAATCTTTATCTAGTCAACAAATCTACATACAATAATGTTGCATGTAACGGGGTAACACAATATTAAGTGAAACAAATATGCTTTTATTATCGAGGATTATTCGAGCATGGTATCGAAGTCTATCTGCATTGGTTGTAACATTATTGTCATGCTACCTTTTAAATTAATCTATTTATTTCTGTTATTTATGCTGTGTTACTAGAAGGATGTAGTCTCTATGCAGCTGTGAGGTAGCACTGAAATGCCTATTGCCACAGGCTGGCTGGAGTGACTGAAACAAACCAATGTGCTTAGATGGTCTTAGGCAAAAAGTACAGTAAATGTATACCTACTGATTGTGGCAGGCTTTTTGACCTAACATTCCCCAAAACCATGCCACTTTTAGCCATCTGCCCGCATAAACATATGGAAACTTTATATTAGGCTTCCAGGCTTGTCATTTTTTATATAATTTGACATGTCAAGGATAATGCCTGTTGAAGCTAAGCCCATATGTAAAAGACAAGGTTTGTGGGCATAAGTCCATATAGCAAAACTCTGCTCAAGACCTCAATTAGTGTTGAATAAACAGCTATAAGAGAAGTTGAAATTAGAACAAACAAGTTATCTTCACATCAGTCTAAATCAACCTGATCGTTTGGGCTTTTGGCCATACTCTCAGCTCCTGATGGCTGTTTAGGCTAGGACTCCAGCTCCAGCATGAGTGCAGGAGCACTGTGCAGTCTCTCTGGTAGCTGCTTCTGCTGTCATCCACTCCAGGAAGGATGGCTTACAGGACCAGTGTGACAGTGGTTGATGCCAGTCACCTTGGCATTTGATGTACTGTAGAGCTAACTCCACATTCTGGGGGATTTGACAAATATTACCATGTCAGGAGCTTTGAGGACCTTCCTGATACTGTTTACAATATGTCAGAGGAAGCAGATGTTAGCACTGCCCTATGTCATTACTTCTGTTTACCGATGTCTTGATGTCAGGTTGTTTCTGCCTGAAATATTCCAGTACGTTCTCATTATCTTCTCACAAATGGAGGGCCTTGTTCTGAAAACTGCTGAGCGCCTTCAATTTCTCAAGTTCAGTTTCAGTCAAGTTCAGAAAATACTAAACTTCTCTAGGATACCTGGGTTCAGCTAACCAGGGCAATTGTCCATCCATAACAACATACATTGACAGATACCCTAAATTTAATTAGAAGATCCTTGCCTGACAGCGTTGTTCAACGGATATGCTGACAATGTACAGAAGTTTTTACAGGAACATTTATTCAAAATACAGGATCCAGTAAACAAATGAAATAGACTATTCAGCTGTACTGAAGTTTATGCAAAAGGCGTAAGTAATGTGTTGTGTGCTTGGAAATGAAATAGATGTCTACACTGTGTTTTCGAGAGCAATTTACAAACAGTAGAGAGTATACATGAACATTGGCATGGAAAGTACGATTGTGTTCGTTCTGAAGAAGACTTCTTTCCCTAGTTAGAGAGAGATACTGTATTAATTAATAGTTAGAGCAGCAGAAATTTGTTTGATTAAAAAGTCAAATGCAGAAGCAAACAGAGCCTAGCCTTTTAGCCCCCCTCACTGAGTTTCATGTATGCCCACCATTAAGACATTGAATGAGTTTATCAAAATTTTTCTGCTGAAACAGCAAATATAGCCATATTAACATCCTCTGTGGGCAAGGAGGTTCTTTAAAAGCCTTTTATTACAATGAATGCAATATTGTGACTCTGCATTTGACCAACTTACTAGAAATTCTGTTGTAAAACAGTAGAAGAAATGAGGGTTCGCCTTTATTATGTGTTAGGAAACCTATGTATATTTTGCTCTATAACTGCTTATCTTTCACATTTTAACAACTTAGATTAAAAGTCTACCTACCTGCTGTTCTAATATTCAGCTAATAGTTTTCATTAAAAAAAAGAAAAAATAATTTTTATTTTGCTCTTACACAACGTCAGTATCTGAGCAACCTAAAAATTATCATCTCCCTTGATAAGAAGGTTCAACTGAACTATAGTGGAATTTTAAGGTATCTACTAAAATATAAAAAGCAATAAAAACAAACAATCTTGTTAATGTCTAACTATAGCTCTAAAATATAGCTTCCTAAACTGTGTCTGGTATGCCTTAGCTATTTTAAGAACCACAGACTGAATTATCTAAAATAAGGGACACCAACCCATCTACCTCTGGCTCATTAAAAAACCCTCTAATTCAAACCTTCCAAGCAAAAAGCAATAAATGTTGTTTTTCCAGCTTTTTTATTATTACTATTAGTTCATTTCACCTGCAGGGTACTTATAAATGAAGTAATTTTTAATACTGCTATAGGATTTCTTTTGCATTCTCAGCCTGAATAGCAGCCTGAATCTGACCTTCTCACTCATGAGAGTACCTAAATCCACTACTTCTCTCAGGGAGCTGTTTGGGAATACCATGACTTGAAGAGTAAATAATGTTCAACATCTGCAACAGTGTCAGCAAATGGGATCAAGAAGAGAAATTTTAAAAATATAACAACACTATCATGTAAAGATGTTTAATTTTCTTAAATCATGAAAATTTAGCTTGATCCTGGAATGAACAACCCCTTTTTTACAGGCGGAACTTTCTGGATTAAATAGTTACACACATGAACTGCCCTACTGATTTCATGTTTATAAGGTTCAGCCAGAGCAAGGTATGCTAGAGTATGGTTCACTGTCAATGTGAATGTTTTTCTGGCATGCCAGTGGTGAGACATGGTGAGAAAACAGAAGGGCTTTACCCAAGGATCTAACATTTTAGGTATGATTCTTCTGTAAGATGAATGCATGTAGCAGGTCGTCTCCCTTATACTCTGTTCTTGTTAGAAAAAGTGAGTCTGTCACTAAGATTTCAGAACATCAGAGCAAACTTAGAGGCATAGATCCACACTGGAGTTTTGAAAGAATAGTGCCTGTAGCATTTAGTTTGCTACACAGAATGAAGATGCAAAAGTTTCCAGTTTCTTGGTTTTTTTCTTTAATTATTCTGTGAGTTAGGATAAGTAGTTATGTTTAGTCTACTGGTGTTTAGCTTTACTTTCCCTTTCTGCTTCTATTAACTAATAGGTTATGTTTTTAAAAGAATTTCAGTGACATCTTTTTTAAGAAAGACTTCATCATCTGTGTTTTGATTTAAAGGCAGTTTTGATTACCTGGAATTTTGGGTAATTTTTTTCGTTAAAATGATTGACTAATTCCAAATAATATTTTACTCCCTTCTGTTAGTTTGGGATTTTCTTCACAGTCAATTTACTGGAAAGTTCATTGTGTGCAACATAGTAGAACTAAACTATCCATTTTCATTCTGTCCTATTACCCTGCTTGTCCAAAACAGTAGAAAAGATGGCTCCCATGACTTGATTTTCTGCCTCCAGAAGAAAACTAGGGAAACATGAAACTCTTCTTAGAGCAAGATATATTTTGTAATTTTCCTGAACCAGGGGCACAGATGACAATTCTCGGAGAAGAAAAGAACTGCTTGTCCTTCTGATGGTGAGAATTTTTTTCTCGCCTGCAACAGCTAATGGAGATGCAAAGACTAGTGTTCAAGAGGATAATGCCCTGTGCATCCTGATGTGCACCATGCCTTGAACAGCACAAGACTTTGGCAACCTGGACACAGTCTATGTAGCTGAGAGGCTTAGGAACACTCAAGTATAGTTACCTGCCAACGAAGTCACTCTGATCCCAAGTAGCTTGAAGTTAGTACAGTGGCGTGGTGAAATGTGTAATAAAATAGATTCTGATGTGGGAAATCATTGTAGAGACAATAAATGCAAACAATATAGAAATAAGATCCTGTAAAAAATGCAATAATAATGTTACTGATTTTCTCTAGTATTGATATCTTCCTGTGGTCTTCTCTGTAGACTTACTTCATTGGAAATATTTAAGACGTGGAACACGTTATTGTGGTTGAGCACTGACTAGGAAATTACTTTTGCAAATGACTTAGCTATTAATGAAGTGCAGGTGAGAATAGAGCTATGCAAATAAGTTTCCCTGCAGCCTTTATCTCCAATATAATCATCAGAAGGGAAAAGGTGATAAAACATGTTGGCACAGATCATCACTAATATTTACACAAGGGGCTGGACTTGCAAAACCACATCTACCTAAACATCTGGGAGGGGTGGAAAGCAAGAACAGCATCATTATTATTATTATTATTATTATTATTAACAATGTCTACTAAAAAAATATGAACAACAAAGAGAAAAAAAGGTATCAAGCAACCCTTAAAAATTAATATAAGGGTGAAATTCCACAGAGGATTAAAAAGGAAAAAAAAAAAGTTCAGATTAGTGAGGTTACACATACAAATATAAAAACTTGTAGGCCGAGTAGTAATAGCTCTTTTGTTAGAGAGTAAGACCTCTTCTGCCTGAAATTGCATTGCTGCTGCTTCTGACAATTAGTCCCCCAAAATGCCACCAGTACCCACAGGATCAGCACACGGATCACGACTACCAACATGAGAGAGGAGTCGGTTAAATGGACACTGCTAAAATGAGCTCCTTTTTTTAAGTTTGAAAAACAGAGACTAATAGATGAGCAGCCAGGTCCAGTTTTACAAATATATCCAGTAGGAGAACTGTCAGGTTGTATGCTGGTTTAAACAGTCTGCTGTTGTTTCTACAAAAGCTAGTTTAGCATGCCGTAAGTAGAGCTGGTCCAAAAATCCTGATAAAGATGCAATTTCAGACTGTTTTTGCACTGAAGCATTAGCTTCTTATTCCTTTTATAGTTGTCTCTGTCACTAATGGAATACATCTAGTAGTCTGCCTCTCTTTAGTCAGATAAATCTACCTCGTACCTGTGTAACCAGAATAGATATAAAGCCCACAGTCCATGAAAGGAAGGCCACTCACAAGCTGTCCCTGCTTAGCATAATTGGTACCAGCTATTATGGGAGAAAAGTAAAAGGGAACATGAAGCTATTGAAAGGTCAGAATTAATGTGGAAAAATTTCAGGTGAAAATATGAGTTTTCAATCAAAAGATCTTTTTTGAAGAATTATGTAGACTTGGGTTAGCATATTGCATTAATCTGTACACAGAGAATTGTTTCAGAAAAATCCGTATATGTGCCAACCTGTTTCTTGGTTTTAATGAAACACTTTCAGGGCTTTCCATTCTGAATGTTTTAAAAGAAAACATGTTCCAACTGCACTGAAGAAAGTGCAGAAAAGAACTCAGAAACGAAATATGTAATTCTACACCCAAATATTTTTGTTCCATTTCTTTCACTACATCTACCATATTAAGAAACCAACTATTCACACAGACCTGTTCAGGTCACTTCAAAATTTGCCTAAGACTCCTAAAAAAATCAATCCATAGAAATGGACTTTTTCACATGAGAATGTTCAAACTCTTCCTTGCCCAT
This sequence comes from Harpia harpyja, assembly GCF_026419915.1. Lineage (NCBI taxonomy): Eukaryota > Metazoa > Chordata > Aves > Accipitriformes > Accipitridae > Harpia > Harpia harpyja. Next base: position 14,222,485 of record NC_068944.1, on the reverse strand, counting down.
GAATTCATTCAGATGTTTCCCCTATTTGTGAAGTCTAGATTTGGAGCACCCAGACTTAAAATGCCCCAGGACAATTTACGGAACCAGGAGGCAGTCCTCCCCTCCTCAGGATGGAAGTGCTCCAGCAGAGTGATGGAAGGCAAAACCAGGGCTGCTGGGAAAAAACCTGTCACCAGGATTGGACCATCACTACCGAAAGCAGCTGATCCAGCTCACTGCCACTTCCAACCTGCATCTGAGGAACCCTTGGGAAAAAGAGCAGGCTGCCTGTGTTTTCCTAGTCGTGACAGCTGACTTCTGCCCATGTGGACTCTCAAATAGAGAGATTTAGATATGTGAATACATTCTTCCCAAATGCATTTTACACTCATTTCACTGCTGTAAGTACAGACAACAGTACATGCAGGTGAACATGTCTGCTCACAGGACTAGGAAGGAGCAGCAGGACTACTTCTGCAAGACTGATATGACTGCTGTAACAAGAAGTTTGTATGTTGTAGCTTGTCCATGGCAGGAACCTTCAAAAATGTAAGTATGACTTATATCCCTTTTAGTGGTGCAAATGATGTCTGTTAAGGAACAGGTTCCTGTGCACACAGTTATGGAGAAGAGTGTGGACAAAACATTGGCTCCAATTTGTCCATGTGAGGTAAGTACCCAGAAATAGGTGACTAACGAGTATATTCACAGAAAGTAAGGCTTGTTTACAATGGTAGAGCCAGCCAAATAAATTATTTGATGTAGAACTCTTTGACTGGCTTCGCTACCAGCTCTCCCCCACAGGTTTGTGTACCCTTCTCTGAGGGAAGCAAGCTGCACGCTGCTAACGAGGCTCATCAGCATTCTTGCCAACATCTCTGCCTCCAGCCTCACCAATTCTTATTAACAGAGCTCTAGGACACGTTGGCACCTCAGCTCAATCATGCATGGGGTCACTTCTCCATGCCACACCGTAATAAAGTCCCAAATTGGAACAACATCTTTTAAGCATAATCTACAGCCTTTATTTAAATGCCTTTTAATGTAAATTCACTGCTCGTAAAAGTGAAGGAATGACTGTTCTAGCAGCCTCCGGGCATCATTTGGGAAGATGAAGTGCAGGCTTATCTGCATAACTGCAAGTGCACTATCTCTGGCTGTGGCCTTGTAACCCCAGCTCCAGTCTCTTCATCAGAATTAGCCCAGCGGTTCCAAATCCTGCAAATGTTTTATGGACATGGGCAAATGTCCATTAGGGTCAAAACTGAGTTTTCCACTTGTGACCTAATTACAGTTCAGATTTACTGTGTGTCCTGTGAGCTGCCACTTGAGGTGATTTGCGCTGCCTGGTGAATCATAACACTGCCAGCGGGAAGAACTGGAGAGAGATGCGGATGTTATGGTGACTTAACAGCCAAGAAGTACAAGAAGGCTTCAGTCAAATTCCTGATCCATCAATCACCAATGGAGCCTGAAGCCCTCGAGAGAGCGCACGAGTGTACTGATGACTCAATAGTTTAATAGCGTGGTCTTTTCCATGCCAAATGCTGAGTCAGTTTTACACAAAATAAATCAGTCTCCCTTCTTTCCCTATCACTTCAGCTGCCTCCTGTTTGCTCATTTCATAGCAATTAGTAATCACACTGGGGGCATATAACCATCAGCAGCCACTGATGAGGGACAAAGAAAGAAAAAGAAGACAGGCAAGACAGGGCGAGAGAGGGAGGGAGAACCAATAAATGTAAGCAGAAGGCAATGTGTTCTTCAGCCATGCTTGATTTCTGTACATCACTCATTCAGTCACAGGCTTGCTGCTATCACACGCAGCCCTGGTGCTATCTCATCATTTATTGCTATGAAGTAGCAACACTAAAATCGGCAAGCAGGAAGCAAAGCAGTTCATTTATCTGAGATCTATTTAGTGTTACACTGGACTTTAAAAAATGTATGATAGAGAAGCTGTATCCACATGAGAGAATTTGCCAATTTAGGTGCACTTGTGGGCACCCTCACGAAGACATGGTTGCAGTAGCTCCTGCCAGTTTTTCTAATTTACAAGGCAGAAATGTCCCACTTGGCAGGCTGAGAACGAGGCCAGTAGTAAGAAGAACTAATGGGAAGTCTTCCCAACAATGAAGGACCAGTATACCATATCAAAGGTCAGAAGTTGTCACAAAAATAACAATCTGCTTAAGCCGACCCAAAAGACAAGGACCACTAAAATCAGCCGATGGAGCAGAGTACTCCTTTAACAGTGAAAACAACTGAAAGCCAAAAACTGAGCAATGCCAAAGGGATTCTGCTGGTGAAAACTGAGTCACACCACAATCATTGCATTTCTCATACAGATCGATGCACTGGAGAAACTCTAACCAACATAGAAGTTATTGTTAATTAGCTAATAATAATTGCTAATAAGAACAATTAATATAATTAATTTAGATTTTATATATTTTATGTTAATTAATGTAGAACTACCTATATTAATTATATGTAGGCATTATATAAAAATATAAACTCATGGTGAAATAATAACATTTAGAAAAAATTAAAAGCAACAACGAACAGGTTAGGTTATTAATCAATAAACAAAACAAACATTTTACAGAGAAAATGCAGGTATAAAAATTAGCCTGGAAAGGTATGCCCAATGCCATGCTCAAACACTGAGGGCCCTTAGATCTTCAGAGGACCCACATTGGCCTCACATGAGGCAGTGCTTGGAGGCTCAAAGTTTACGCAGCAGATGAGTCTGGCCATGGGGCTGCCCTCAGCAGGCAGTGGAGATGTACCCCTGAGGGTGGGAGGTCCCATGTCTTGTCCCTGCTTTCCACAAAAATAGGTGCTTTTTGTGCTAGTGATTAAATCTTGACTTCTGTCCTGCATAATCAGTCTTATCATACTGAAGAAGATTCAGCTGTCGTTTAATGGAAAAAGCTTTCAAATGATAGATGGCAAGGAATGAAAAACAAAGGCAAGAAGGGTGAAGTACTGTCGTTTAACCAACATGTAAATGCTAGCTTCCAGCATTCTTTAATGACACCTCGGCTTCTTTTTTTTTTTTTTTATATCAGGTCTCCTCATTATTCCAGTACTACCTAGAACATGCACCTTTATCTGTGCCTATTAGGCCAACATCTAAACTGTCTCTATCTCAAGTACATCAGTAATATACCTGAAGGTGTGCATATAATCACATCTTTCACCGGCTTTGCCCCTGGCCAGTGTATCAGACAACTTAGCAGCTCTCAATTTTTCATTTAAAACCACCATTTTAACTTGCCTTGAAAATGTAGATGAAGGTAAAAAATAATGTGCACTTTCTTCTGTGAACAACATTCTGAGGCAAGAAAGAAGGGCTAAATTCTACTGCTCAAGAGGCAATGCTGTAATTAATGTAGGTGACTAAAAAGAAAAAAGAGTGAGCAAGAAAAATTAAATAGTCCAATATTATAAATAACAAAATATTTTCCTCAGTAGTCCTTGCATTACTATTGTTGCTAGTAGTAGTAGCAGTAGAAAATTCCATTACTTTTATGTTTACACTCTGACCCAAAATTATTAAGTTACAAAATACTGCAGCTTTTTATATTGAAAACTCATGCACGCCTTATGACATTGTCAGGGAAAGCTGGAGATTTTGACAACTGAGATGGACATTCTGCCTAAGATCCAAGAATGCACTTTAAGTATTCAGATGTACAATCAGTACTACCCAAACAAATGCTGAAAATATTTTCAGAAAAAAAAATGGAATCCATGCCACAATGGAAATAAATGTCTTCACGTGCCTTTGCGAGTGTCTTGATCCTTTTCTAATAAATATGTTCTAGGTCTGAAAAACTGTTCCTTCTCAGGTTGATGATTCTTTTCATGCATATGCTTAGAGCTGAAGCCATTTGCAGATACACAATCCCTCCTAGCAATGTTGCTTGGACTACAGTCTGGAGACAGGAAAGCAGCAGATCACTGAGCAGAGCCTTTCATTCTATGACCCCTTTGCAGAAGAGTCTTCTCTTTCAGCTTGCTGGTGGAGGGAGCTCCATCTGCCACAGTGTCTGTTGTGACCACTCAGCAGTCTCAGCATGCCATCCAACACTTGTTTTTATTGTCAGTGGACATGTCCTGGGCCTATAAAGATGACTAATATTTTGGTGCTATTTGAGTTAATTACAGAGAATGTTGAAGTTTGATAATAATGTCCTGGAACAAAAGTGTTAAGAAAATGCTATTAAAATAAAGAAATTACAAGCACAATGTAAAGCAATAATAATGCGAGGCTGGGCTATTTGTGATTTTATATTATTACATGGTCCTTTGCTGGGATAATTTTACTCAAACAGCTAAACTATCTCTAACTTAATCTGGTATTACCATGGCATTTGTCACTGCTGAAATTCAAAAACACGTGGTAAATTTAGAACTATTCTCTTCACAACATTTTAGTAAGGATATCATAGTATTTATTAAGGATATTCTGCTCTATGATGGTGCAATGAGATCTCATATAGGCCTAGTTTATGGCTGGTTTTACTCTCCTTTATTTACTTAGGAAATTTAGGTCCAAACTTTTAATCTATTTTTTGCTGTTTATTACTCAGTTTTCTTGCTTGGTTAAGCAATGTCAATTTACCAGCTCGTCACAGTGAGTCGTTGGCTTAGCAAGATTAGCAGACAGGATCCTCCTTATTTCGCATTCTTTGTCCTAGCCTGCAAATTGCAAGGCCTCTTTGTTTGCTGTTCAGATAAAATCTAGGCCATGGACTGTGCTATACGGTATAAATGGTCCAACGGTCAAAGCAGGGACTGGAAGTCAATAAAATGGTGGATGGTTTCTGCTTAGAATTCTCCTGCTGAAGGCATTTGACTCAACCAGACACTCAAGATCTAAATTCAGTGTTGTGCTGTATGAGAAGCAGGAATAGGGAAACATGCACACAGGCAACTTATTTCCCCAGTCATTTTTAAAACACCAATATAAGATGTCCACTAAATGCTCAGAAGTATTAGTGAGCTCATGAATGTATCTACGAGCAAATTGAGAAGACGTGTCTGTTGTTGTAACTATCTGAATCGGTCAGCAGCATTCAGTAACAAGAATATTTTTCTTCATTTTTGTGCAAGAACAAAATGACTGTGACATTGACTTTCTTCCTGAAATGCTGGATTTGCACTGGCACCTTTGATCACATTCACTGTTCTCTTCCAACCTCTTCTTTCTCACCACCCTTGTGCTCTCTACAGTGAAAGCAGCATTTCTAGTTTTCATTTTAAACCCTGAGACTGCCCTTTTCTGATGTGGTCATATGAAACAATGTATTCTTTCCTGAAAAGAGCTTGGCATTTTCCTTTAGACAGTACCGTAAAACTAGGAAGTCTGTGTGTGTGTGTGTGTGTGTGTGAGAGAGAGGGTGTGTTCATATACATGTCTATTCACCGTGTATGTACATGTGAATTGGAACATTCTTCAGAAAGTGGTGATTTCATGTCTTGTGGACTCTGGAAAATATGTTTTGCATCCTGTTGGACTTTATATGCCACCCCAAATTTCACTTCGAGTTTGTATTTTAGATGCCAAAAAGTTTCACACATCTTTGACCATTCACAACACACTTAAAGCAAGAGAGAACCAGAACCTTTTATGCCATTCTAGCATGGAGGAATGAAAGAATCGTCAGTGCAGAGACAGGCCAGGAAGACGAAATAAATTTGTAATACTTCCAGTCTTCCTCTCTTCCCATCTTTCATCCACAAGATATTGTCCTCCTAACTTATTCTTTTTCTGTCATAAGAAAACGTGACAATTTTCTGATCTTTCTTCTCTGATCACAATGATATTCATTCTCTTATTCCCCTTGTGCACTCAGAGCCCTTCAAGAAATGTCGACTGATTTACTCTTCTGACATTGCAGTTCTTTGATCCTCCTGACAAATAAATACCAGTTCAAAACTTGTAACAGAGGAAGAGTGAGAAGCAGAGAGGAAACATACTTTTTCGCTTTTCTTTTTTCTTCTGAAGATAAGGCATTGGGGTGTGGATGGGAACTGCTGCTGCTGTTCAAAAACTGCTTTTGAATATAACTTCCTTCATAAGTAATATGTTTAAATATATATATGTGTAAACAAAATTTGTGGAGGATCAATGCTTCTTGAAATCACTACTTTTTTTTTTCTATATTCCATTAAACACAGTTACTTGAATACCTTAAAAAGATACTGACTGTACAAACTTGTCACCCTAGTAGTCTGGATGAAAACTGGGATGACAAGAAAGAGAATGACAACAGTTATACTCGAACAGGTGGATGGATGACAATAACACAACTAGCAAGCATTCTTCTTTTTGTGAAATTGCACAAACAGTAATTTGGCTCAATATCAGCACGGTATAACCTTGTCGATGTAGAAGATGATCTAAAGGCAGACTGAAACTCTCTCTCTTGTTGGTGTTTTACAGGGAAATTAATGATTTAGGATACAATGATGGCAGATATTTTTGTATTTCACACTACACTGTAAAGAAACTAAATATTGAGTATACCTCCTGTCAGTGTTGAAAAGGTTACTTGAATATTAATGAACATTTCAAGAAGGATATTGAAGAAGAGTTTAGAAATAAGAATTCTAGTAAGCTAACAGTTGTCTTCTAGTCTACATCAAGAAAAAAGATTAAAAGAGAGACATTTTATGCCCTGAAAAAAGTAAATTTTTACAAATGTTTACACTTCTTTCCAGTTTCTAAATTTAAATATATTTTTCTCATGCAAACTCTTAAGATAAATAGTTGTTAGAAATGGCAGCTAGGAACTTGTTAATAGTCACAAGAAAAGTTTTCTTTGAAACACTGTTAACAAGTAAGCAAATGATAAATAATTTATTTTTTGAAATTTGGAGCTTAGTAAAGCTGTTTGAAAGATTGTTCTAAGGATGGACATGCAGACTGGATGTAGAGGGACGTGCTTGAGGGACTATTGCCCACAACACAGGCCCATTCTTGTATGTGATTTGGGACAGTCATTTGCCTGCCTGAAAATATAAATTTGAGGTCACTATGGCACACAGAGATCAGAGTGATTAGAACAGAAATTCAACCCTTAAAAAAAACACATAGTAATAAACAAGGTTTCTTGAGTCAAAACCAACCCCTGTGCTCAAGCAGGGTGACCTAGAGCCAGTTGCCCAAGACCACGTCCAGATGGCTTTTGAGTATCTCCAAGACGGAAGACTCTGCAACCCTCACAGTAAAAAAGTGTTTTCTGATGTTCAGTTGGAGCCCCCTGTGTTTGTGCCCATTGCTTCTGGTCCTGTCACTACGCACCACTGGAAAGCGCCTGGTTCTGTCTGCTTTACACCCTCCCTTCAGATATCTATATACATTGAGGAGATCCCCCTTCAGCCCTCTCTTCTCCAACTTAAACAGTCGAGCCCTCTCAGCCTTTCCTTATAGGTCCCTTCATCATCTTTGTGACCTTTCATTGCACTCTGTACAGTATATCCATGTGTCTCTTGTACTAAGGAGCCCAGAACTGGACACAGCACTCCAGATGTGGCCTCACCACTGCTGAGTAGAGGGGAAGGATCATCTCCCTTGGCCTGCTGGCAACACTCCTCCTAACGCAGCCCACAATACCATTACAATTCTTTGCCACAAGTAGACATTGACAGCTCATGTTCAACTCGGTGTCCACCAGGACCCCCAGGTCCTTTTCTGCAAAGCTGCTTTCCAGCTGGGTGGTCCCCAGCATACAGTGGTGCCTGGGGTTGTTCCTCCCCAGGTGCAGGACTTTGCGCTTCCCCTGGTTGAACTTCATGAGGTTGCTGTCAGCCCATTTCTCCAGCCTGTCGAGGTCCCTCTGGATGGCAGCACGTCCCTCCTGTGTATCAGCCACCCCTCCCAGTTTTGTGTCATCACCACAAGAGGTTCATATGAACAATGAAGTTTCAAAGCCAAAGTTCCTAAATACATGGACTATGGAGGGCAGTCTAGAGCCTGATGGGGCTGAACTAAGACTTCCGGACAGCAGAAGCCCTCAAAAGACTGTTCACACAACTTTTTTAAGCAGAGAAGGGCAGACAGAAGACATAGAGAATCCTATATTATGCCTCAGGATACATGCCTGATAATTGTTGGCCTTGATAAAAAGAAAATGTATGATGATTGTCCTGAAACATTTGTTAATGTTAATAAACAAAAAATAAATAAAGTTGGGTCTTACACTTTTTTCATCAGACTTTATACTCTGAATTAATAAAATCTAGCAGATGCAGAAAAAAGCAATGATAGAATTGCATTTCTAAAAATCACGTATATCTAAAAATAAATGTTTGTCTAACTGTCTTTATGCCAGGAGTATGAGGTAGTAATAAAACTCGAGGAAAAAAAAACCAAACAAAACACATAAGAAAAAATAGAGAAAAAGAAAAGGAACTCCCTTTTCTTTAATTTTAATATCAGTTAAAATAAGTATTTTCCTGGTATTTTTTTGAAATTAAAAGGTTTAAAAAACTTAATTTAAAAAGGGGTTTTTTTGGGAAAAAAAAAAGATTCATCTTAGCACTCCCTTTTGGAAGATTTTGTTCTGCCTAATGAATAAATATAGCACAATTCCTTATCTAATGCTTTCACGTAATCAATGTTTTATGCAGTGGTTAATTATATATTGTAAAATATGTGTGTGTTCACACTGCAGCAAAGTTTGAACTTTGTGTGCAGTTTATATGCAAGTATGAGCAAAATAAGAAGAAAAAAAAAGGCACAAATTAGCAGAGAGTTACTAGCTTAAGAAAAAAAAATAAAGACGTTTTTATTGCCAATTGTATCTTCATTTAAGCATAAGCATTATAAATAGGACGTGCACACTGACCGAGAATGTTTAGTAGGCTAAAGAGCAAATAGTGTTGCAGGCATTTTTTGTAGATGCTAAGTAATTTTAGGAAAAGGGTAGAAAAGAAAACAGCAATGAAATTCCAGCTAATTAGAAGTACATGGGCTTTTGACACTGACTTCAGTGAATAAGGATTTCACCTTTTCTGTGCTTTGAAAAAAAACATGAACAGAACACTATCAAATGGAACAGGTAAATTAATATGTACAACTAATCATCCACAATCTCAGTAATAAGGACTTTTCTGAATTACTTTGCTTTCTAACCTATTAAACATATAGATTACTTAGCCTTAATTGGCAGCTCATAAACATAATTCCAGATTGCTTTATCTTGTGTTTTTCTGCGAAATGACATGATACTGAAGGTCATGCAATACTTTCATTGGGTAAGTATTGCTGCAGTACTTGGCAAGGTTTCCTTGCCTTGCAAAGTCAACTAATTAAAAAACTGTTAAATATTGTATAAGTATTTTTGTGTTTGAGATGAATGAGATATTGAAACCAAACAAAAGTATGGTTGTTAATTACAAAGCATCTTATTCTTGCATGTTTTCATTTCATTTCTGTAGCTAAGACAATGTCTTAAAAGGATAACAGAAACATACTTGATTAATTTGTTTACAGTCAAGCAGTGAAGCATACACTAGGAGTTACACTTTGATGAGGTACACTATAAAGGACACAGAGCAATCAGACTGATATATTAATTGCTTGTGAGTGGCTCAGATGAATAAAAATAGTTTTGGTACATGTGTACATTATCTTTATACATATATTTACATATATATTTAAATATATATATATATATATGAAGAAAAATAAGTGCTAAATATTCTCTGCCTTCCCTTTACATGGACGCTGGTTTATACTGCTTTTGTTTGTGGTTTTTTGTTTGGGATTGGGGTGGTTTTTTTGTCATGAGACTCTAACATATTTTATGGGAAAATAACTCTTCAGCTACTACTTGTGATTCTCGAAGACTTGATAGGATGGCAGAGGAACACACATCAAGCTATAGCCGGGAAAAAGTAAGAAAACTTTATGTAGGCAAGACGTGAGCATAAAAGGATTCTCTCCATAAGTCAGGAAAAACACCATCGAATCTATGCCTAAAATAAAGAAGAGTGTGAAATGTTTCCAAAGTAAAACAAGAATCAAAAAAGGATGAAATAATAAGACAAACCAGTCAGGAGTACAACTATGTGGTGGACTCAAAGGCATCTCTGGACTTGTCAGCATCACTGCCCAGTGAGCTTCTGCGGAAACTTGCCTCTGGCTTTGTCAGATGCCACAGCTGGAAGAATATCTTCCACTTTTTGACTTTAAGGTCCTTCAGGTGCCATCTGAAAGAGTGCTGAGAGGCAGTGGAATAAACTGAATAATGTTCCTACAATTATCCATAACACAAAGGTCCGGAGATTTGTTAAAGTAGAACATCTATTAGAAAAATGTTTCTGACATATGAAAAAGATATTGCCTATATACTAACATATTTATTGGAAACACAGAGTGTTCTTGATATAGTACTCAATTCAGCCAGCAGTTACACAAAGGTTACTTTTACACATTTTCAAATAATTAGCCATAACCTCAAATGTTTGCCCGTCAGAGACCTACAAAAGTTTGAAATTATAAACTGGCTTATAAAGTACAGCATATGATTCCATCCATAATGGATCACAAACTCTATATCATCTACTGTGAAGGGCAAGGATAGGAAAAATGCTGTACTGTCTGGAGGTTTTCCCATAACTTCTGATTTTCAGTTATGTCTTATTAATTCTCTATGCATATTTGTTACAACACTCTTGCTATAATCTGGATGGTGCCCTTGTTCGTACCTTTAGAGGAATGGCACCCGAGGTCTACTTTGAATAAAAGAATCAATCGTTCAATGGATTTACCAAGTCCATATTAAAACAATGGAATAACTGAGACTGAAGAAAGGATTCAAATTAATCACAAATCAGGCAGTTATATACCAGGGAGCCCTGGCTGCTTCTGTTGACATAGTGTTGACTAGAAATAGCACAGTAGATGAGACGTGAAAATATACAAAGACTGCTTTTGTTTGAGCTCCCTCTCTGTCATCAAGGCAGGAACAGGAGATTATGCTGAACACTGAATTCAAGAAAGGGGATCTGGTATCTGAATATATGCTGATCAAATAATACAGAAGTGCTTTGACAAAACTAAAATATGCTTCTTGTTTTATATGTAAATATTTTATATGAATCTTTATATGAAACCTGTAGGTTTTACCACCTGGTCCGTGGCAAAGGTTACATCAGCTTGATTTGTAGTTTCAAGATGATCAATCTTCCTACTGATCGCCAGCATTAAGATTCCTCCAAATGCATTCCTAGGGACAGGGTAAAGGACCATTACATCTCAGATAAAATCAAATCATAACATATCACTGCCTCTGTAAATAGTACCATATGGAATGTTCTTTTCAACAATAGAAGTGAACGAAAATCTTAGGAACCTTAAGGCTTAAAGTTGAAGATTTAATTAAGCACAAACAGAACTCTTTGGAAAAGAAAATTTTCTTCTGCAGCCATTAGCTGACGTAGTGTTTTGAACTTCTTTTATATACAAAGATATATATTGTATATATATGTATACATACACAGGTAAATGTGCAGATGAAAATTGCTGGGTTTTGGCAAACGGATGACTCTAATATTGAATGGAATGATTAAAAAGCATTCTGGATCATCTCAACAGACAAATTATTATTTTGTTTGCAGAATCTTTTTTTTTTTTTCTAATGGAAATTTAGACGATTTAGGGGAAAAAAATGTTCGTGGTTCATTTTCCCCCTAAAATTTTAGGGATGAATAGTATTAAAGTTAGGGAATTTCTTGACAGCAAACAAAAACATTCATGTGAAAGCTGCATTCAAATTGTAATACTCAATTTAGAAGAGAAGAGAAGAGAAGAGAAGAGAAGAGAAGAGAAGAGAAGAGAAGAGAAGAGAAGAGAAGAGAAGAGAAGGGAAGGGAAGAGGAGAGAAGAGAAGAGAAGAGAAGAGAAGAGAAGAGAAGAGAAGAGAAGAGAAGAGAAGAGAAGAGAAGAGAAGAGAAGAGAAGAGAAGAGAAGAGAAGAGAAGAGAAGAGAAGAGAAGGGAAGGGAAGGGAAAGGAAGGGAAGGGAAGGGAATAGTTCCAGTTGGAAGGGACTTACAACAGTCATCTGATCCAACTGCCTGAATACTTCAGGGCTGACCAAAAGTTAAAGCATGTTATTGAGGGCATTGTCCAAATGACAGGCTTGGGACATCGACCACCTCTCTAGGAAGCCTCTTCCAGTGTCTGACCACCCTCTCAGTAAAGAAATGCTTCCTAATGTCCAGTCTGAACCTCCCCTGGCACAGTTTTGAACCATTCACCTGTGTCTTGTCACTGGATGCCAGGGAGAAGAGCTCAGCACCTCCCTCTCCACGTCCCCTCCTCAGGAAGCTGTAGAGAGCAATGAGGTCACCCCTCAGCCTCCTTTTCTCCAAACTAGACAAAGCCAAAGTCCTTAGCTGCTCCTCACAGGACTTGCCTTCCCACTCTTTCATCAGCTTTGTTGCCCTCCATTTTCTTGGGAAAATTATGAAGGAAAATAAATTCTTTTTAAATTTACGAACTTTCTGGTGTTCATTGTTTTTTCTGTTTTTCTTTTCTTTCTTTTTTTTTTCTAATTGGAAAACAAATAATCTTTATGAAAGTTTTGTCCAGATCTTAAATGTTTTAGAGGTTTGCCAGCTACGTCTGTAAAATGGTGTGTCAAGAGCGTTCTGTGAAATATCTCCCAGCTGACCCAGATTACTTTTCTTTCCATGCCCCTAACCAACCTATCCTTCTGTTGTCACTGGAAAGATCTGCTGCTTCTGGTTGGATTACCTACAGTTTGAGCTGAGCTACCAAGACAAGACCCAATGCCCAAGCAGCATTCTCTAGTAAACTTGCTCTGTGACTTTTCCTCAGGACTCTATGTGTTATTTCTTCGCTATATGGAAGAGGAAGTATACGATAATAATGTTTTCACTGTTTATTGATGTAGCTCAGAGGTGCAACTACTATATCAGGGCAGTTTATTAGGTTCATTATGATCTTAGCTTGTACAGAAGAATTAATTTTCTGAATAAATGTACTGTAAATAATGAATACCCATTAGCTACATTAACAACATTTCTAAAACTTAATTTTTTAATGTTCAGCCATTATACAAACTCCTACACTCAAGATGAGAGCTAGAGACTTTCACCCTATTAAAATAGTAAACACTGAAACAGAAACTGTTTTTTCCTTACTTACACTAACTATCTAAAAGAGGAGGAAGCTCCTATCATGGGACCCATATTAGTGTTATACATTTAAAACTTGTTTTGACAAACACTTACTAAAAAAACCTCAATAGGCAGCCCCACAAAATGTCCCTTTCTATTGTTTTTTGAAGTTGTTTTTATTAAGGTATTTTCAGAGGCATAAAGACTCAAAATAAAACAGTATGAAACACAGAAAATAAAGTTTGCATTTAGTTTTACTGTACATTCAGGACGAGAAAGTACTGTTCAAGTTCTTCTCTAAGTAAAAATTGAATGAATAATGAAAAAATACCTTAAAATAAATGTCAAGAGATCATAGTCTAATAAGTCTAATGAAGGAACACATAATTCACAGTGATCAAGAATCTACTGATTTCATGTGGTTTTTTTGTAAAATTGCTGTTTCAATTTTTGTTAATTGGATAGACTTTACTAATTTTTAATCACTTGGATTGTGGAAAAGGTCAGGTTTTACAGACTTCTCAGAGTACAAAAGAAACTTCCAATGTAGAAAACTTTGTATTTTCAATCAATTTCAAGCTGTACTACATAACATAAGATTGTAAAAAAAAAAAAAAAAAAAAAAGTAGTACTGTAAGTTTGTCATTCAGAGGAGGCCAAACCTTAGTCAGAATCTCCACAAACACAGTCACTGAATTTCACATGGCTTTGCCATGCAACTCAGTTCACACCATTTTCCCCAAATGAAATCTAAATTAAGTTTTCTGCCCAGGTAGTTTACTCAATGTTTTGTTGCAAACTGTGTCTGTGCAGTAACAATAGAAGTCAAACTTCAGTCTAAAATTAAATCTTTTTTTTTGGACTATTTTTAAGGGCTGACTCTGCTGCTGGTATTTTAGTAAGAAGACTAGAAAAACTGCTGTGGGTCAGACTAGAGGTCCATTTAGCCCAGTACATCATCCCTGAAAGTGGCCAAAAGCAAATGTCTTGAAGAAAAGAGCAACATGGGGCAGATATATAAGCAGAAGTATTTTTACTCCCTTTAAAAAAATAAATTTGTGTCAGTTTAAATAATTCACTGGAAAGAATCTCAGTTTGAAAGGAAGAAGCCAGAAAGAAGAAAAAGTACTACAAACTCCTCTTCATGCCAGCCTACTTCTGAAGTACCTGTGAACTACCTAGTTCAATCTCTCACTAGGAAAAAGGGAAGATGAAGTGATTTAAGTGGCCTGTTGGCTACCTCCAGCCATCAGCATTCAAGGACAAGGCAGCAGGAGGAAGGACAGCTGCAAATAAGACTTGTATAGCAGCCAGCAAAGAGGGACGATCAGAATCCATCTGGCTTAGTCACCTTTCTCCCCTATTAGCAGTTTTTTATTAAAAAAATCACTGCAAAAGAGTGTGGATCACAGAAAAAACAGACAAGTTACACATACGCAATGTCCAATCACCCTTCAGTAAGTAATTTCATTAGCGAGCACCATAAAGAAAGGATAGGAATCTAGGCCTTGGCTATTGGAATAACATTTAGATTTAGACACAGTTTACTTAATAAATATGACTATGTGATATGCTGGAGAGCTAAACAACTCTAGGAATAAAGTTGTCAGTAACAGCATGAGCTAATCAGTTTAATGCAGTATTAAGACGTGTAAGTAAGGTTAGTTCAAAAAAAAAAAATAAATCCACCTTATGTTCTCCATCAGTTCTGCAACATTGGAAAGAGACTTTTCACTGTTGGACAACTTGGCATCATGAGATACCTGTCTGAGTCTTCTTCACTGTTACAGAAAGGAGGTGTGGGTAACAATAAGAGTTCAATTCAGAAGTTGGAAAGAGAAATAATCCTTGTTTTTACAACCTCAGTCCTATTTGAAATATTTCTAGCAGATAGGAGACTTTTTACAGTAAAGAAAAATTTCTAATAGGCTTCAGCTATGAAGACAAGTTCCCTACATTATTCCAGTTATTTAAGGAGGCAGAGTAAAAGATAGATACATTTTCAAGAAAGACATACATTAAATAAAAACTTAATTCAAGCCTGCAACCAATATAAATCCCAGCAATGTTCTTTGGATTTGACCAATCAGTATTTCCCTTTATCAGAGCACTTTTTGTATCTTTTTTAGAACAGAACATTTAGATGAACACACAATGTCAAAAGCCATATCTTTAGTTACTTGGTATTAAGACAGAATTAGCAGTAAGGTTCATGTACTGTATAAAGTTAATATCCCCACAGACATTTTAACACTGCTGTGTATCTGTGATTCAATTGAAAGATGTAATGATTGAAAGTTAATAGTGTAAAATTAGTCTGCCTTGCCACAAAACTGATGGAAATTTAAAATTCAGTTTATTGCACATATGTCTCTTTCTCCGCATTGCAGCACTTTTAAAAACCAAGCAATGATACAGGGATACAGGTGTTTTTAACAGAGACCTTGAAACAGCAAAACAAGAGCTGGAAGGCAGGGAAGCGAAGCAGAATGAAGCCCCCATAATCCAAGGGGAAATGGTTACCGACCTGCTACACCACTTAGACACACACAAGTCTATGCGGCCAGATGGGATCCACCCAAGGATACTGAGAGAGCTGGTGGAAGTGCTCACCAAGCCACTTTCCATCATTTATCAGCAGTCCTGGCTAACTGGGGAGGTCCCAGCTGACTGGAAGTTAGCAAATGTGACACCCATCTACAAGAAGGGCTAGAAGGAGGATGCAGGGAACTACAGGCCTGTCAGTCTGACCTTGGTGCCAGGGGAAGGTTATGGAGCAGATCATCCTGAGTGCCATCACACAGCACACACAGGACAGCCGGGTGATCAGGCCCAGCCAGCATGGGTTCATGAAAGGCAGGTCCTGCTTGACTAACCTGATCTCCTTCTATGACAGGGCGATCCACTTAGTGGATGAGGGAGAGGCTGTGGATGTTGTTTACCTGGACTTCAGTAAAGCCTTTGACACCGTTTCCCGCAGCATTCTCCTGGAGAAACTGGCTGCTCATGGCTTGGACGGGCATACTCTTTGCCGGGTAAAAACTGGCCGGATGGCCGAGCCCGAAGAGTGGCGGTGAATGGAGTTAAATCCAGTTGGCAGCTGGTCACAACTGGTGTTCCCCAGGGCTCAGTATTGGGGCCAGTTTTGTTTAATGTCTTTATCAATGATCTGGATGAGGGGTCAAGTGTACCCTCAGTCAGCTTGCAGAAGCTGGGCAGAAGCATTGATCTGCTCGAGGGTAGGGAGGCTCTACAGAGGGATCTGGACAGGCTGGATCGATGGGCCGAGGCCAACAGTATGAGGTTCAACAAGGCCAAGTGCCGGGTCCTGCACTTGGCTCACAACAACCCCATGCAGCGCTACAGGCTTGGGGAAGAGTGGCTGGAAAGCTGCCTGGCAGAAAAGGACCTGGGGGTGCTGGTTGGCAGCCGGCTGAATACGAGCCAGCAGTGTGCCCAGGTGGCCAAGAAGGCCAACGGCATCCTGGCCTGTATCAGGAACAGTGTGGCCAGCAGGACTAGGGCAGCAATCGTCCCCCTGTACTCAGCACTGGTGAGGCCACACTTCGAATCCTGTGTTTAGTTTTGGGCCCCTCACTACAGGAAAGACTTTGAGGTGCTGGAGCACGTCCAAAGAAGGGCAACCAAGCTGGTGAAGGCTCTAGAGAACAAGTCTTATGAGGAGCGGCTGAGGGAACTGGGGCTGTTTAGCCTGGAGAAGAGGAGGCTGAGGGGAGACCTTATCGCTCTCTACAACTGCCTGAAAGGAGGTTGTAGCGAGGTGGGGGTCGGTCTCTTCTCCCAAGTAACTAGTGATAGGACGAGAGGAAATGGCCTCAAGTTGTGCCAGGGGAGGTTTAGACTGGATATTAGGAAAAATTTCTTCACTGAAAGGGTTATGAAGCACTGGAACAGGCTGCCCAGGGAAGTGGTTGAGTCACCATCCCTGGAGGTGTTTAAAAGCCGTGTAGATGTGGCGCTTAGGGCCATGGTTTAGTGGTGGACTTGGCAGTGTGAGGTTTACGGTTGGACTGGATAATCTTAAAGGGCTTTTCCAACAGAAACAATTCTATGATTCTATGAATTCAGGTTAGAGTCTTTAATACCCCAGAACAAACTAATATAAACCAAAGTACTCTTCCCTGTACAATCTTTGGACTGCAGCACCATATTTAACTTCATACGCTACTAAACAGTGAAACAAATATATTAAGTGTTAAATAAAACACAAACATATTACTTAAGCATGCTGATTTTTAGTTCTCTCTCATGTTACATAATTCACAGATACTAAGAAAGCTCTTAACTGAGAAATTGTTGTAGCATATGTGGCCTTTTTGCAGCAAAGTTGGGAAATTTTATTTCTTAGAACTTTATGGCAGGTTAATAAACTGCTGCAATGCAAAGTCTACAGACTACAATAGTCTGAAAAGGGATTTATCGAAGTAGTTTATTAACTTGCATCTGTTCAACAGTGTCATAGCTAGTATGCTCTTTTAAGAATATATTGATACCATGTTAAATTAAAGCAACTTCAGAGTTTTATGTAACTTGAACAAATTCGAAATAACCAATGGAAATTGTCCAGGTTTCCTAATATTGCACTCTAAAAAACCTTCAAGCTGTCTCTTGCATTCAGGATGAATGAAATACTCCTTAGCTGTCTTCTGCTAAAAGAATATCAACTGTATGATTAGAGATTACTTCCACCCCCTTTCTCCTGTCCCCTGAAAATTTAATGATCATAGGATTACAGTAATGTTTGGAAGGGACCTCTGAAGGTCATTTAGTTGAAGCTCTAGATCAAAGCAGTATCGCCAATAATGGATTAAGTCAGTCATGATTTTGCCTCGTAAAGCCATAAAAACCTCCGATGATGGACACCTTGGAATCCACCAAGACCCTCAGGCCTCTTCAGCAGGGTGGTCCCCAGTCCATGTGGATGCACAGGGCTTCTTGTTCCGCCTCAGGTACAAAACTTTGCCCTTCTCCTTGTTGACCTTCATGAAGTTTCTGTCAACTAAATTCTCAGGTTCCACAAGGGATGAAAGTTCTAGCATTCAATATGCCAACAGCTTGTCTCCATGAATTTAGCATCATCAATACTAAATGCAATCGATAATGCAATGCTTCTAATATTTTAACTCCACACTACTTATTCAATGGGAATTACCACAGAAAACAAAACTTGTATAGATTACTAAGTAAAAATACAGATTTAAGTGTCAGGAATCCAATCTTATTAACAAAACACTAATCTAGAGCAGCTGAGAAGGTATTCTGTAATTTTTTAATACTTTATTTTGTATAAATAAAATAATTTATACTCTGTATAAAAATAATGTTATTAATTTAATCTTCATTTTGCTATATAAAACCTGAAGAAGATGTTGCCATTTGTAGGAAATGACACCAAGTGTAGTATTATTTCTGATATTAATTTCTGTGATTTTTTTGGTTAAAAAAAAAAAGTGGATGCCTGAACGTGTTACTCACCTGTCAACATTGATTAATAATATCTTCTTGCTTTAATAATATGTACTATATAGACATAATTTTTTCTCTGTGAGCAGTCCATTCTGTTCTATAAAAAAAAAATCATAGTAGATGTGTGAAGAAATGCACACATTTAGCTTCAAAAGAAACTAAGATATTTTTCAAAGTCTTTCTGCTGAAAGTGATAAAGATTTTGTCAGATATAAGATTCAAACATCTTGACCAATTCTATTTATTTCAGAATACTTAATCACAGGCATCTAAACTATGTGGAAACAAAAATTATTTTTTCTTGTTGTCCTGAACTATTATCTAACTAAACCTCCATATCAGTTTATATGAAAACATTTATATAAATCCTCCCCCACACACATACACACTTTCTATCACTACAAAAATAAAAGTACCATATATGTAAAAGTAAAAAAATAAGATTGACTCATGTGATGTTGATTAAAACCACCTGAACTTACTTATGAAATCTCGCCAAATATGCAACCCATTTTCTTCAGCTCTACTCATGCTTGATTTGTGTTTCTAAGAAATTTATTTTTACTGCACATATTGCGTATATTACATGTATTTTATTGCATATATTTCATATATTCCACAAATATTCATTTAAATAAAGTGACTGAAACAGGAAAGTTTTAATCTTTATTCTAGTTCTTTCACAGTCAGTGACTCAATAAAGCTTAACTGGCAAAAATTCAGAAACCAACAGAGATCAATTTGTCTGTACTAATAAGATGACCCCAAACCTTCGTAAGTTATAAGTATACATGATATTTTAACAAACATATCTACTTACAGTGAGGAAAGCTTTTATATAAACAGGCTGACCTTCCAGGTAATTCATTTGTTGCAAGGTACTTGGTCTGCTGAGGTGTGTTTAGCACTTAACTGTTGAGGCCATGGCTACCACTTAGAACCCAGTCTTGGTCTCAAATCTTGTCATTTTCTTCTACGTGAGTAACATGCTTCTCCTTTGTGAAGGACACTGTGAAAGTCCACTTCCTTAGCACAGTAGCTTGCCCATGTAGAGTAGATTTCCGAATTGGGGCTAGTAGGTTTTGCTACTAAAATGTTTTTTGTTTGCTTACCTAGAATGATACAGTTATCTGAGATACAATTATTAGTATTACTAGTAACAGTATACTATATATGTAGTGCGTGTCTATATATACTGTACAATTATTGGCAGTACAAAATGTTTCCTCTTACCACTGGATTAAACAGGTTTCCTATCAGAAGTCTTGCTGGAGAAGAGAATATATAGTAGACATGGAGAGATCTAACTTTTAAGCATGGAGTCTATTTTTCAGGCTATGTTGGGAGGGGAACCGGCACTTTAAATCAAACCATTTTAGACCCTGTGTACACAACACCTTTAGAGGCTGATTAAAAACCCAAAATAATCTCCCCATGTTTCTCATTAATCATATGGAAAAGTAGGGGGGTAGGGAAAAGTGATCAGTGTCACAAAGCAAGGGAGCACTCAGGTTGTTACTCTTAAGGTGATGTTCATGGAGGACAAACCAGCCCATCTGCAGCTTTACCACCTGACAGACACAGAGGCAACTTGCTGCTGTTTTAGCCTGGGGAAATGGCCAAAAAACCAGATGCCTCCACTGAAAACAAAACAAAAAAAAGTCTTGACAAGGAAAAAGCAGCTTGGCAACTTAGTTTATCTGGGAATGGAATACTAGCACCCCCACAATGATTATTTTAATCTTTAAAAAGCTTAGCATTGTAATACTGAATGCAACTAAAACTTATAGGAGCATTTGTGTGGATATATTGATTTATTCAGGCATTCAGGTATTTTCCAATTTTTTTAAGGGAGAAAAGTGTATGTATTTTGTGGGTTTTGCTAAAATGTGCGTCTAAACCAAGAAGCCAGGAATATAATATATACAGTCTAGATCTATGACGCAGGACTCAAAGACAAGAATTGTTTAACTGCGATGCTGGTTCATCTTATAAAATATTTGTTTATTGTCAAAACTCTTCATGGTGCCTTCAACCGTTTCAAATTTTACAGAAAAGGAAAAATTACTCAGGCTGTTCCTTTTCTTTAACTCATTTCACTATTTAGTAAGTCTCAGTAAGACATATCTCAAGGTAATATAAGCATATAAAGTTGAAAAATCTAGTGCAGATAAAAGTCCGGTCTATTCACAAATAATGAAATTCTTTTCAAAGCTAACACAAAGCTTGATGTGAGTCCCCCTTCTCTCAGCTTATATTTTTCCCATATTTGTCTGTCGTTTCTTTCTCTTAAGATTCTAGGGAACTTTCTGGGCTTAGACTTTAATATTAGTAATCTTATTAATCTTTTACACTTTCACAAGCCTTAAGTGCGAAAACAACATATGGCTGTGCAACAGAGCACCTCTGGAGATTTTATACTCCTCGAACAGCACATAAAACATTATGTTGTGTTCATTCTTATTCATCGCTTGTCTGTCCATATTTTAACCCTGCAAGTATCAAGGTATCAGTCTAATTCATTATGTTTTATTTGGTACCATCTGCACTTTACGGATTGTATTCATGGAAAATTAAAATCTCCTTTCACAAGGGCAGTGCATAGGTGTTACCACATTAACAGATCTATTCCTGCAATGAACAGCAAGATATGTGACCACTTCTTTGACCAAGGCAGCCTCAACTTTGCCAGGCCAATAAGCTGCAATTGATATATAACACTGGGTGTTCAGTCAGGATTATGGTTCCTGATACCTAGGACAAAAAAATGCAATTACAGTCAGAGATATTTTGGAGTCTAATGACCCACTCTTGCAATTTATTAAACGAGGGAGGACCCTTGTTTATATTAGGTGATTAAAGAATGACACTACTGAATGCAGATTCCCATTTAAAAATTATATCGAGAACATTAAGGATGCATAGTTAAGCATGCATGTCATTAAAAGCTAGTGCTTTATCAATTTTTAATAATAAATGGAAACTGTATAGATGTATACTGCATACCAAAGACATTAAAAGAACATTAAGGTTGCAAAATCAAACATTCAAAAGTTAGGGAATGACAGACTTAATTAGCCCTCTTGTGCATAGGTATTATGATAGTTTTTCTCAACAACACATAGGAAGTCTGTATCAGAGCCAGGAAGGACTACAAAAATCTAGTTTTTCTTGGTTTCAACTTAAAGGCTGAGCTATAAACGGCTATCTTTTCTTTTTCTACAGTCTTCTTATTCATACCCTCTTCTTCACAATATCTGTGGTCCTGCAGAAGAAGTGGCTATGATCAAGTACAGATAAAGACATCCTTTCCTAGAAGAAAGATGCTGTAGTAGCTGGTAAAATGATAAACTAGGAAGGATAATATAGAAGGATAATACAGAATAAGGCATAGCTGCATCCCTGTGTCAGCGTGTGCCTTCATAAGAATCATGTCCTTGCCCCAAATCTTACTGGGCCTGTGGAAACCTTTGTGACTGACCAGTGTTTCTGTGATCCTGAAGAAATACAATAAATACTTCTAAAAAGCACATTGACAGACCACATCCTTTCTTGGGAGAGGCCATTAGTCCTTATTAACCAAAAAAAGAAGCAGCACATTTTGAATTTAGCCCCGCTAATGAAATATGAGGTTTTTCTCTTCAAACAGGTTGACGCTGTCTTTAGTCTGTTATGAATTTTCAGTCTGCATCACAAGGGATGATTTTAAACACAGATGAGAGTAATTATATAAGGAGGGAGCCAGAGAGGATCATTCATTGCCACAGGAGCAAATATCACTCAGAAACTTAATAGCAATTATGATTATTTTATCAATCCTTTATTCAAGTCTTTTCTGCTTTCTGGTTAGCTGCAAACTAAGAACAAAATGCAAAGGGTGTACACAGATATCACACACTTGCTTATTCTGCTGTATGCTTTGTAAGCATTACTGTTGCTGAGAAAAACTGAGTCATGTTTTTTATAGGACTACTCTCATGCTTGATTTGATAACCAAGATCTTGGGTTCCTTGACTGTACTAAGGATTTTTGTCCCCCTTATGGGGGGGATCATCAAGAAACTACAAATCTCTGCTGTGCATGGATTTTTTTTTAAGGAGCCAGCAATTAAAACAATTGCAGGGTACTTTTTTGCTTTGTCTTTATGCTAAGCACATTGGCATCCACCTTGCCAGTTACTACCACTGTAAACACCTACAGGCATAAAGAGTCCAGTATTGCTCAAACACCATGGAACCACCATCAAAAGATGTAACTCCAAATTCATATAGTAAAACCAGTTTCAGGTAAAAGAAAACTATTTTAAGGTATCACAAATGAGTGTATTAAAGTAATCACTCTTTCGGGAGAATTAATATCAAGTCTAAATTCTTTATTTTATTCACTGCATTGTGCAGGGGAATTAACATAAGCTTCAAAACATGGCCTAAGTAGAAATTGAATGAAAATACCCAAATGCTTAATGGACATTTTTATTGCTTTATTTCTTTTGTTGGCAGACGTTATTATAAAATCACCCATGTATGGTTTCATTTGTTTTGTATTTCACCTCCTACATCACAAACTTCATCAAAGATCAAAAGAATGGATAGAACAACAAAAAGCTTGTACCTCTTTTCATAAATAATTGTCACTGGATATCTAAACAAAGTCACAATTCATCTCATTCATAGTCATTTCAGCCTTTAGCAGATGTGTGCTTTGAACAAATTTATTTGCCTTATGAATAAAGATTAGCACTCTTCTGTTCAACTCGGTTGGAAGGAACATTTTTCTACAGTAAATGGACATGAAATTCAACAGTAGGGATATTTAAAATAAAATTGACCAGCTTCATTGGCTAGCTTCAAAGCACCACATGGGAGGGATTCACACAAATACTGTTAATAAAAAGCTTTACAAATGTACACCTTTATCTCTGTTTTTAAACTAAAGATCTTTTCTAGCTTCTGTGAGTGAGGAAATACAAAAGATGGAAAGAAAATGAAGTAAAACCTACAAATTGGAGCTTTTAAAGTTAAAAATACTCAACCATGTCCAGTTAGGCTATGAATTTGTAATCTTGCTAGGTAAGGGCTAAATATTAGTACTGGGAGGGAGGCACTCACAAGTCAGAAGATTGGCAACAATTTGGCTACATTTCTTAGCTAGTTATAATAATGGGTTTATAGGTAAACGAGTGAAGGAAGAATAATGAAAGAACAGGATATTGAATTTCAGATATTGTTAAGACAGCATCTAACTTCAGCAAGGGTAGCCGTTGCTAGCAATTTATCTGCCAGTTCTCCCTGTGATTTAAGCATTAGCTCTGTTATACCTGGATGAAAAGCAGATAGTGAAGTAAAACCTATATAAAACTCAGTGACATTAGATGAAAATGGAAACAAAACTATACATACTTAAAGTGACAGAGCATATCTTCCAAAACCCACACTTTAGTTTAAACCCCAAAGACTTTATCCATATCCATTGGCTTCTCAGATCAAAAGCAGGTGAAAAAAATCTTCTATCGATAGCAGCCTGGAATGTTAAATACAGTTTTGCTGGATGCTGATTTGACCAGATAAAAAAACCCCAAACATTTATGACTTGAAGTCTGTATTGGACTTGTAAATAAGGTTGAGACTTCTGAAAAAAACAAAAGTTGTTTCAAAGTGAAAGTGCACATAAATTATAGAAGAGGAAAACATGGGGGAAAATTATCTTGGTTTTCTGGACAATGTCATCCCTCTATATTAATACTAGAATATAGTCAAGGACCAGGGCTTTATGATCTAAGACCAGGATGTTTTGGTCCCAGTCACCTATAGGCTATTGCTTTCTCTGTTACACTTTTTTTTCAGGAATAATTTATACTGCCAGACCCGAACAATTGGAACACCAGGGGAAAAAAAAAACAAACCAAAACAACACCCACAAGCTTGATTTCTTCACATCTCAGTGTAATAGTGAATTTTAATAATTTCAAAATAAAATGTATTTCCCCCCCAAGACTTTTAAATAAATAATATCAGTGGTAGTAATAGTAATAATATAATAAATTATTACCATGTGGCTCTCACTCCTGATCAGGGGAATAAATGAGAGAACCACGCATGATCACTTACTATGCTCAGAGGGTCTATAGTCATTTATGATGTTTTTAAATTATATTGTTCATGTGGAGAATGAGAGTAACTGATATTAGTTTTTTAATTAATGTTCATATTACCTGTTGTCTATTATTTCATTTGACTTCCTGGAGTTAAATCAAAAAGACCTCTAGTACAATTAAATTATGATTAACAATAACATACCATGTAGGAAAATACCCTGTGCCCATAGAAGAACAGTGAATTTGCTTGTTTGATAATCACCAAACTCACAAAAGGTTTGGTTATTTTTGATAGTGAGGAGGGAGAGGAAGGAGAACCTGGGACCCAGGGGTGTGACTGCTAATAGCTACTGCCACGGCAGGGCAACCAGTTTCTCCAACGGACATTGGTGCAAAGCAGCCAAAATGCCCGGGCAGTTAGTTGCTGTATCTATGCATCACATTAAAAGTTGTCTCAGATGCTATGAAGAATCAAGATCAAATGATGCAGAAGTGCCTGTGGGTTTTTTACCTCGTTTCTATCTGTAAATGACGCCAAGTCAAGCTAAACAGTTCCTAGTACCAAAGCCACCTTGTGTCTATGGAAATTATAGGTAGCTTCTACTCTGCACTGCAATATGGACTATAGATATATCTGGTAACAGAGACTGAAGAAAAGTATTTTGTCTCCTCCAGACTGCAACTCAGTTTGCTTAGTAGAGCCAAATTTAACACATTGTTCCAGGAAAAGACAAGATTTAGAGAAGACTGAGGTGAAAAAACTTAATTGTTTTAACCTTTCTCTCTGCTTACTATCTAACTGAGGCAAATGAATGTTGTTTTGGGAGAAAAGAAAAAAAAAAAAAGCTGTTCTGATTTGCATTGTTTTCTAGACACAGACTTAACAGAAGTTTTTTACAAGGCATTATAGACCAAGAAGGTGTCGGCACTGCTCTGTGCCCATGACCACTTCATATGCACCTACCATTCCTATATCCATCATGTGTTATCTTTCAACTGTCTAGCTCAGATTATCTAAATCCACACTTACATATATTGTTGTGTGACGTTAAGACTTCTCCTCGCTCCTGACTTTCTCGGGTAGCCTTTTTACTAAGGATCTGCTTATCTGATCAGAGCAAAGATCTGCTGGAGCTAGATCCTCTGACTGATTTAAGTATCTATGCACAGGAGCAGTCACTCAAATAGATGCTCAAACGCCTTGAAGGTACTTCTGTGGTTGTCCTGGATAAGCATGACAGAATCACGTAAGATATGATGACTGTTGCACTATCCCTCTTATACACTAGCCCTTGAACAAGAGAATTGCCTTCATGTAATGGAGAACTTTCAACTACCTGTTGCTGTCTTCAGAAATATGCCTGATACAATAACTGGCATCTAGAATATAAGCTTCCTGAGATGTGCTGAGACTGTTACTGGAACATGGGTGCTCCTTGAAAGAGGCAGTGAGCATGCCCACACAAGGGATGCCATCACTTGTTTTTGCTGGGCTTAGTGTATGGCAAAGACAAGGTGAGGAAGTTAGCAAACTGTTAGCAGGCGTGAGAAGAAGCAGTGAAATTGCACAACTCCAGCAAACAGACAGCCAACAAAAAGAAATGGACAACTGGGGGAACAATCAGCCAGTTTTCCATTTGGAAATTATACATGACTGACCACTCATCCCTCTAACTAGAAAGTTTGCAGTGTCTGACTACTACTGAAACTGGGCTGGGAACTGCATACAGTTCCTAGCTCATACACTGCAGAAGTACAGCTGGGATGTGTCCTCATTGCTGGAGAGTGCCTGGATCCAAGAATGCAAGATCACTAAGAAATGCTACCTATGCGACACATTATGTCTGTTTTAAAATACTGATTGTTCTCTACACTCAAAGTAGCTGACCTACCTAAGGTTTCTTGTTTTCATTTTATTTAGTTAGTTATAGGACTGCTAGTTATGGCAAGGTGTATTTTTGTGCCTGGTTAGTTTTATGGATTGTGTAGTGCAAGAGGTGATTTATTTGCTCAAGCGAGTATCTATTTAAATGCAACTATCTCTGCTTGCTCATCTGAGACCATGGCATATCACTTTATTGTACTGAGTCAATTTCTTGCTGTTTTCTTATGCTTGTAAAATATTTTTGGTATAGCTATGTTTTGTCATTTCCTTATAATAGTGTGGACAGCAAAAAAGACTTAAACAAAACAAAGCTTTACTAAGCTCATAAATATAGATAGGGAGAAACCTGAGAACAGAAAACTAAGACCTTTCAACCACAAGAGGAAGAAAATGAGCTTTTTATGTTACCTAACAATCTGGTAGATTTAATCTGGAAAAAAAGAGAACTGTGAAATCAAAGTTTAAAATAAAATCAGAGGAAACTTTATTGATCTGTTCATATTTTGCCTCATGTGTTTGTTGCATAGCGCCTGAATGAGAGTGAATTTTTTGCCACCACAATTGTCAGAGCTGTGGAAAACTCAAGGTGCTTGGGAGTATGCTGTTAAAGTGCTGGAGGAAAAGAAGTGGCTAGTTCATAGAATCATAATCATAGAATGGTTTGGGTTTGAAGGGACCTTTAAAGATCATCTAGTCCAAGCCCCCTGCCATGGGCCTGATGGTTAATTTGGAAAAGGACTCAGAAGAGTTTTGCAGGAAAGCCACAAGCAGCTGCCCTGACAAGGCCCATCCTTGAAGAGAGGCAGCCACTGGTGTAGGGTCCATGGAGCCTGCTGTGATTTTGGAGCTGCAGATGGCCAGAGAAGATCAATGCCCTGATCTGGGCAGGCATTGCAGGAATCCCTTCTAGCCTTTTCTTGCTTTCCAAATCCTCTTGCCATCCGTGCTTCTCTGCTCCTATTCTTCAACCTCCAGCAGCCTCCTGAATTCAGCAGGCATTTTTTGCATCTCATCCTGTATTCTGAAGCAGAGTTCATGGTCTCGAGCTCCAAGGAGGGATACTCATCAAGGGCTTGCAAAAGTAAAAGAGTTTATTTGATATTCATTCAAGAAAAGTAAGAAATTAATTTATTCTTCGGCAGTATGAAACCTTTACTATTTTTGAGATACTAACATTTCTAATTTGCAAGATTGGCTGGTTGAAAATAACAGGTGGAATAAGAACAAGACTCATGAACATATTGTGGGTATATTTTTAATCCCTCATTCTCCTCTTAAATAAATAGGAAAATTGCTAACCTATAGCACAGTTGTAATGCTGAGAAGTTGTACTTTCCATCCTCTTTCCTAGCATGTGTTTCTACTGAGCTATAGAGTTTATATCTTTTTTGTGTCTTTTGCTTGAGGTATGTGATATATTTACACCACCATTGCCCCAACTTGTGAATGCCCACAAGAACAAGTGACTTCAAAGTAGTATTATAATTTCTACTGCAGTTATAAATTGGATAGTACCTACTCAGGTATAATTCTCTGAATGTTGAAAATACACACTTGGGTTGACACAAAGGAGGATAGTTGGCTATTTGTGTCCAGCTGTCTAATGCATATCTTAAAAAAACAGGTTGTTAACTGAAGAACAAGGAATCAAAATCCAGGTTAAGGTAACTTAAGTTACAGTCAGAATTAGATGCTGAAGGACATCGAAGCTTTATCATTTGAGTAATACCTGTATTTGGGACTTCAATTCAAAAATTGTATGATGTGATATGTGATACAGTAAACTAGTTGCTTGGAATGGTAAACAGGAAATACCAAGATCTCCAAGGAAGATTTCTTTCATCTTGGGGAAGAGTATTATTTTCCATATAAATAGTAGGACAGTGCAGAGAACACGAAGTCAGAGATGCCTTACAGTGTAGCCAGTCCTAAGAAGTGCTGAACATGAGATCCTGTAAAGAGATGAAGCACCTGATGGGTACAACGAAAGATCTTCATTACACCACCACTCCTCTTAGGGCTGCCAAGGTAGAGAACTAGCCCCTTCCTTTGCACTGTTCGGCTCCCGTAACAGCTGCTTTTGCTTTGTCCCACACTGATAAGCTATTCAGTTTAGAAACTATTGCTCTAGAATTCACGCCCCAAATACCACATACTTCACCACTACCATGAAGAGCCACAGAAGACAGAAGGGAGGAAGGAATCTCACAGTGAGATTCACTCATAGTGAGTTCTGACATAGGAAATGAAGTGACATATTACTAGGACCATGAACAAATGTTTATGGGCTGTGATATAAATGTGGATTATCATCAGAAGGTAGAATCTGGCTAAACTGATTGCATTCAGCAATGAGAAATTCAGATGTGAACAATACACAGCCAGGTTATTTTATAGAGTTGTTGTTAGTTATAATGAAGATCAAGAACATTCAAAAAGAGAAATTGGAGTGCACGACATTCCATGGATGGAAGGTTTTTTCCAAAGACAGTATTCCTCTTTCGGAAAGGCAGAAACTAGCTAAAAGGAAAAAAAATCCTTAAGAAACAAATGAAATTTAAATACAATTTCTGCAATTCTGTGCTGCTTCATTCATCTCTGACTGCCACTCTTAACTCCCTTTAGTGGTGCTTGTCAAACTATATTTCTGGATAGTATTCTTGAAAACAATTTCTGTGAATTATTCAGGTGCTTAGTTTACCTTAATTAAAAGTAGGATTTGTTTTATGATTCTCAGCCCAGTCTTAGGCTAGGTTAAGTTTGTCCTCTACTGTTCCTGTATGGTCAATCAGTGTAAACACTTCCAGAGAACAATTCAGCATATTCTACAAAACCATATTTGAGTCATCCTCTGATAATGCTAATTTCTCTCCATTCTTTTTGAATGAGGGAGACCAAGCAGCTGGTTCCGAGTAGATGCCTAATTTAGAACTAGATGATAATAATCCCACACTAATAGTCTGTAATATTTACAAAACTTGTGACTCATTATTTTAAATATATCATTTAAACTTACATATTTTAACAAAGTGTTTTTACCATAGTTATTCTAGGTGGTATTAAAAATCATTGAAGCAGAAAATAATCATAGCTACAACTGTGTAAATTAAAGTTTCACTGTTCACATGACATGAGAAAGGATTTAAAACAAAGCCTTTATTGATTATATTTATTAAGAGAACATTTCTCAAACACCAGTGCAAGACTGACCAGAATATGCCTTCAGAACCTGAAAAGAAGTTAAAAATACCAAAGACTAAAAAGCTACTTTTTCTTAAATTTTATGTCTACTCATATACTACTACCACTTCACATACACACAGCCACTCTTTCTACAGCTTGTATTTGCATCTATTTAAAAAGGTCACTTAGAGAAACTAAATTCACTAAGATTTTCACAAAGGTTGAAAGTCATTAATTACTAGATTTGAATCCCAGAAATTACATATGAAGAACAGAAACAACACAAAAAAACAGAAACAAACAAACAAACAAATAATCTAGATTATTTCAAACAAAATTTCTGTGCAAAACTAAAGTAAAATGATGGGGAGTTTCCTCTCCTGGAAGTCACTAGCTTCAGAAACATTATGCTTAATAGAAGGTCTAAGCTACAGTCCTTATAAATCTCTATACTATCACTGACAATGTATGGAAATGGAATTACCAGGGAACACTCATGAAGCTGGCCTCTAACACTATGAATTTTAAGGACTGATTACTTTAGACTGCACTCTGGATTCTTCAAGATACTGATGTTATACTTACACACTTCAGACTCACAACCATGGCTAAATTTCTGTTCTGACTGACAAGACATGGGAATATTTTCTCCCGTATTTACGACTAATATTGTTTTCATCATGACGTGTGGATTTTCCCTCATTCCAGGCAGAATTTTCATTTTTGTGGATTGAGCTTCCATCAGCACATTATTTTCATTACCTGATTTTTGCTAACTAGTGAGAAATTAGAGACAGTGAACAGTTCAAATGCAATGACAAGTACATCTCAATATTCTGATGTGCACACTGCTCTCCTTAGTACCTTCTCTTGTGTGAAAGTATGAGAAATGATTGATTAAAGCTTGGTAGAATTACCCATAAGAATGAGAAGCATTGATATAACATGGTATCCCATCAATTTTGTAAGGTTAAACAACTGGGACAGCAAACCTTTTCTGAAAGCAGTAAGCATGTAACCACAGAAAAAGGGAGTTATCACAGTGCGCTGTCTCCACACTATCATCCAGATGAAGTTTAACCAGTGGTACCTTTGTACATTGGTGACTTCTGAGCTTTCTTGTGGTTCCTGCTTTTTGATTCCTTTTGGAAATAAATACAGACAGTTGCTAAAATCATGAACCTAGTAATTTAATTTTTGAACACTGAAGAGCCCCTATCTCTACTCGGAAGTATTGAAGTATTGATGACCATAACTTGTTTCCTGTCATGAGAGTTAGGAGTTCAGAGATGACAGCTAGAAGTATTCCCTGAACACAAAGAACCTCAAAACAGGAGAAAAAAGGATGAACTTCAAAGACAGAAAAGAAATTGTCCATTCTCTTACCCAATAACTTGTCAGACTCTCTGACTATGACGTTATGCAAGGGAAAAAAAAAAATCACAGAATCACAGGAGCACAGGTTGAGGTAGGAAGGGACTTTTGGAGGACATCTGGTCCGACCACCCTGCTCAAGCAGGGCCACCTAGAGCAGGTTGCCCAGGAGCATGTCCAGATAGTTTTTGTATATTTCCAAAAAGGGAGAAGCCACAATGTCTCTGGGCAACCTTTGCCAGTGCTCCATGACCCTCGCAGTTAAAAACTGTTTCCTGATGTTCAGACAGAAGGTCCTGTGTTTCAGTTTGTGCCATTGACTCCTTTCTCATCACTGGACACCACTGGAAAGAGTCTAGCTCAATCCCTTAGCACCCTCCCTTCAGGTATTTGTGCACATTGACAAGATCCCCCCCTTTGCTTTCTCTTCTCCAGGATGAACAGTCCCAGCCCTCTCAGCCTTTCCTCATGGGAGAGATGCCCTTAATCATCTTTGTGGCCATTCATTGGACTCTCTCCAGTACGTCCATGTCTCTCTTGTATTGGGGAGCACAGAACTGGACCTAGCACTCCAGATGTGGATAACTATGATGAAACACACTTGAAACTCTGGTATGAAGCTACCAATGTTAATTTTCAGATAAAAAGCCTATCCCTCTCCTCACTTATTATCAATTTTTCCATCAAAAAGCTGGTGATAGTCCAGGAGATGCCCTATCAGCCATGAAAGTCTGAAACATTTGACTACCAAGAAAACAGGTCTCCTGTCCTTTTAAGAAGAAATTAATGCCAAAACCTGACATTAACTGGACTGGAGATGAAATCTTGACCAGTCTGCATTTTACTTTTTCTTTTTTTTCCTATCCAAAATCACACATAAGTTTTAAAGCAAAAAATATCACAGCCCATCTGTTTATTGTACTTGATCTTGCAGTAGCTCTTAAAGGGTTTGCTCAGATATCTGAAACAAAATAAAACCTGTGTAGGAAATGAGGAATAGAAGAGGAAATGAGGCAAAATTGTCAATGCCAATTAAGGTTATCAATAGGTGGAAAAAAAATTAAAAAAGAAAATACAGTCCCAGGCAGAAAATATGTAATCAAAATTATCCACGTATAATAAACTTTTAAGAAAACAGAAAGGATTCTTGGAAGCATATGCAATTAATAGCAGAACTTCTCACTAAACAGACAAAATCTTTAATCAGTTAGTCAATCATTTTACCAAACAATTAGCAAATGTTTTTGTAAATCAATTAAAACTTGACTAATAAGAGAATACCATATTTTACAGTGCTACCAGAATGCATACAAACAGATTGTCACTTTTGATGTTTTTGCATGCAGGTGCTAAATCACACTATTGACAGTTTTAAGGTATGCTTCACTATTAAATACATTATCTAGATAAACACACACACTTACATGTACATATGAAACCACCTGTAAAAATCTAGATGCCATTTCTGCAACTTGCTCCTATGAGCATATGTGGGAGCATGTCATCAAAGAGGACAAGGAGCACCCTGCACATTTTAGGCTTTATCTTATAAAAAAAGAAATAGAAAAACTATAGCAATATAGTGATGAAAGAAATATGTAAATAATAAGATGACGAACATTCAGAAAAGGATTATTTACAATTAATATGCAAGAACATCCTATGAAAGGAAAGTTGAGGTTGTACTGTAGTGGGTTTCCAGAAAGGTATTTGACATAACGCCATAAACCTTTCTAGAGAATGTAGGGGCAAGGACAGATGCATCCTCATTGAGCATGAACGTAAACAACAAGAAATGACAAACAACAAAGAATTCAGCAAGCCATCAGAACAAGCCTGGTCTCATGTTAAACTTCATCTGATGATTCGTAGGACATGCTTGAACAACACAGGTAAAGTTTTTGAAAGATGACTGCCTAATTAAAAAGTAACTTCAACACTTAAGGTCAGATTTATGAATCTACAAATTGGCACCACAGTGGGTAGCTTTTTGGCATTCAGCTCCTGAAACAGAAAATCAAAACCCAGAATGAAAGCAAAGAAAAAGATGGTGCAATGCCTTTGTGGTGAAAGAAGCAAGCTCCTACCCCATCTCCTGCCTCCCCACCAGAGCTTGTGCACGAGGAAGTTACATCCACATCTATAAGGATGCCTGAGACAGACTTCATGCTGGCACTTGTGAGTGCTTATTGAACCTGACCCCAGGGTCTTCTCCTGGTGACAAGGGTCAAAATACAAGTAGTCACACTGTCTTGGAGTCTAGCCCTGCACCATAAGCCTCTTGTGCTCCTGGTGCTGCATACTCATATCGAAGTGGTGATGTCGTGGTTTAACCCCAGCCAGCAACTAAGCACCACACAGCCGCTCACTCCCTTCCCCCCCACCTGGTGGGATTGGGGAGAAAATCGGGAAAAAGAAGCAAAACCCGTGGGTTGAGATAAGAACGGTTTAATAGAACAGAAAAGGAGAAACTAATAGTGATAATGATAACACTAATAAAATGACAACAGCAATAATGAAAGGATTGGAATGTACAAATGATGCGCAGTGCAATTGCTCACCACCCGCCGACCGACACCCAGCTAGTCCCCGAGCGGCGATCCCCCGCCCCCACTCCCCAGTTCCTATACTACATGGGACGTCCCATGGTATGGAATACACCGTTGGCCAGTTTGGGTCAGCTGCCCTGGCTGTGTCCTGTGCCAACTTCTTGTGCCCCTCCAGCTTTCTCGCTGGCTGGGCATGAGAAGCTGAAAAATCCTTGACATTAGTCTAAACACTACTGAGCAACAACTGAAGACATCAGTGTTATCAACATTCTTCTCATACTGAACTCAAAACATAGCGCTGTACCAGCTACTAGGAAGACAGTTAACTCTATCCCAGCTGAAACTAGGACAGGTGATAAACTCAGGTGAACTACCTTGCCTCTCAGAGAAGAGTGACAGACACGTAAGTCTGTCAACAAGTCCTAAGGCTTTGAGGGTTTTATTTTATGGATCTGGGTCTGGAAAACTTAGTGCAATATTTTTGTGCTTAGGAGATTACATACAAGTACAGAC
Organism: Harpia harpyja; assembly: GCF_026419915.1. NCBI lineage: Eukaryota > Metazoa > Chordata > Aves > Accipitriformes > Accipitridae > Harpia > Harpia harpyja. The sequence continues at coordinate 14,188,256 of NC_068944.1, read as the reverse complement.
AAACAAGGACTAATATTTTGGAGAAGCCTAGGTTAAACACTTGCAGCCTATCTCTACTCCACAGTAACTGCTGTTACTGTGCTGAAAAACTGATGGTTTTCCTCTTTTGGAGAGTTATTCAGCAGTGAGAGGCTAGATGGAGTGAAGAAAAACGGGGAGAAAAGGGGGAAGAAAAGGAGGAAGAAAGGGAAGAGGTCACCAGGAAAAGTTCAAATCTGTGTCTGTAAGGAAAAAATTTTTTGAACACACAGAAAAATATGAAAAGCAGCAGTGCTGAAAAAGTCTTGAGGTAACTGTGCGAATAGCAAGTCAGCTATGATATTTCAAACACTATACAGCAAGAAGGAAATCAAAAATAATAACTTTGATATGATTTTAGGTGCAAACATAGATCATACATGCACTAAGACGTACCTAAATGGCAGAGTTGTGGCTTAGCCCCATAATGCTAAGCTCTGGGCACGTCAGAGTTTACAAAATGTGGAGAATTCAGAAAAGAAAAACCCAAACTAAGATGCTGAACAATCTGACCTTTGAGGAAGGAACCAAAGACATAAATTTTATATATCCTGGCTAATATATGTCAATGAGGGGAATACTTGAAAAGTGTGAGTTTAAGCAGCAAGAAAAATGATTTAAACTGATCCAAGGGGACATAAATACAATAAAAGAAGGACTACAAGGCAACATGTAATTTCCTAGCCTTGAAACATTCAGCTATAGAGCAGTCTTCTAAAGCAGTGGAAGAAAACACATCACTCCAATAGCTTCACCCTACATTCTCTTCTTGCAATGTGATAGAAGATTATTACACCAGAAGTAAAATAAATTCTATTATTCAGCAAAAACATATATGGTACGGACAGGACACCTAAAATAAACCTTTAAAAATGGTCTGGAAAAAATACTAAAAAATACATAGCAGGGAATAATATTTTATTGGCAAAAGGAATGATAAGATGATTGAATGGGATTACCACACTTGTACCCAGCTAAGTTCATAATACAGAAATTCTTACATAACAGTATCTTTCACTGAAACAGACTAAGATATTATGGACACAGATCGATGACTTCCAAAAACTGAGCAGTAAAGCTAATTGGGGCAGAAGAGATTTTTTATAATCTTACTTTAAGACCTACGGTGTCAAGTAAGAAAACTCATCAAGTCACCACCAACAAATATCTAAATATCACATTGAAAAACTATTTGTGCTTTTCAGGGGCAGAGTGAGGGGAAGCTCCCTGGGAAATAGCCATTTATCCTTTTAAATCAATCTAGGTAAGGGACTTCTTACCCACCTAAGAGATAATGTAGTACAGCCCAAGCAGTCAGAATACAAGGAGACGAACAGGAGGTAATCCACTGCAGAGACACTAAAACAGAGTGGTAGCAGTCAGTCACGCTCCATACATGGCATGCATGCAAACATGGTCTAATATAATAAAGATATTTGATGAAAGAGATGAGATGGAACAAACAAAAATACAATTTTTGAAAAGGCAGTTTCCTTTAGCAGCAGCAGCTTTTTCTCTCTCTCTCAAAGGAGAATCCCTTCCCTTTACCTTGTTTCAACTTTTTTTTTGGGGGGGGGGGGCAGGGTGGAATTGTCTGGTATTTGCATCCAGTGAAGTTTCAAACTGAAACGAAACCTGCTCCAAAGTATCCCACAGGACTACAGGTACTTGGTGAACTGTTTTCTCATTTAACAACAGTGGGAAGCAGTAGCCAATACCCCATGGGCCTCTGGCCATAAGGGCCCCTGAGGCAAGAACTGCTTCTGGTTTTGAATGCAGATGAGCTGCAGTGGATTATTGACTCAGTTTAAGGACAAGTGAGAAGTTAACAGAACTGGGTTCATGAAAGGAACTTGAAATTAATGAAGATTATACCACCTTGATCCCCCCCCCCCCCCAAAAAAGAGGCGATAACAGGCTTTCTTGAATTTAATGGATGTATAACTAACTGCTGTTAAAGAATGTGAATAACATGAAACAGGTTTGAATAGTACAGGCTGAAAAATTTCTTCTGTGCAGGGAAATACTTTGTGCAACATGACCAAAACAGTATGATATATTAAAGCACACAGCTGCACAGAAGCAGAAAGAACATTTCAGGACAGAGAACAATGTAAAGTAGATTTTAAATAGAAAGCTTACAGTTCACATTGTTTCCAAGGCTTTGGCAAATATACTAGTTTTACTGGCCACATTGGCCTTGTGGCAAGTACAGAATAAGAGATTCTGTTTAAGAACTTTCTCAGTAGGTATTTACATGTAAAATTAGTGCTGTATGTTTTTTCTTCATTTGGTACCTTCTTTCTTCCTCCTTGTGAACTTACTTACATCTGAGCAAACACATTGGAGAATGAGGCCCAGAAACTGTACTGTACAGGGCGATTAAGGGTTATAACTAGCAAATCAAACAAACAAACCAGCTTGTTGCCAAAAGGAAGTAGTACAGAAAAATAATTTGTGCATTCCTCCTTCACAATCCACAGTGTAATTTGGGGCAAATGTAATGTAATTTGAACTAAAACATCTTTCTTTGCAATGAATGACAAACTAGGGATTACACGAACTTGGCTATCCCATATTTAATATGAGCATACAAGGATATAAATAAAGTGCATTTACACATATAAAATTTGAAAGCAGTATAGCTCCTTAACAATTTGTGCTTATCCCCTTCACTCACTAGTATGTTTTAATCAGATTGACCTACAGCATATAATCAGACACTTTCCATTAGGAAACATTTAAGATCTTATCCATTTAATCTAGAACCCAAACTAAGTTCTTCCAATCACTTTAACCTAATTACTAACAGATGAAAGATGACTTGTCTAATACAATTCCTGTCAAAATGATTCCAGATCAGTGACCTAATATGAGCTCTGAGGAAACAACCATGACATCCTAAATGCTGACTTTAAAAAAACTTGCTTAGTTTGACCTTTTTCATGCTTTTGTGTTCCTCCTAATAATTCAGTGTTTTCGATATTTAAACATTTTTTTTAAAGACAACTTTTTCTTTTAAGGTCATTAGGAAAGGATTAAAGTTTTCAGCAATGCTATGTAATACGCTTTTGTCAGTTTGATGTTACAGGTCCTAGGCTTGGGCCCATCTGACATACACTGATTAATATTCCTGTCCGTTTTGACTCTGATTCTTGAAGTAACCTTAGTACTGAATTTAACCTAAATTCCTATTTAATAAGCAAATAATTCCTATTTGATAAACAGATTAAAACACATAACCTAACAAGAGGACATCTGATTCCTAACACAGGTGTCTAAGATGACAGTAGACAACCCACTAGCAACCATCTTTCACATCCCTTTGCTGCGCTTACCCTTTAACACAGGCTTCAAATTACAGGAAAAAAGGTTTCCAAAAAAATCAAGCAGTAACTCTGCCTGCACCATCAACAAACTCTACAACAGTGCACTTTTAGAGGTCCATTCTTCAGCTCCTTTTCAGCACTATGCACTGTATATGCAAACATAAAGGTGTTGTACAAGAGTGAGTACAACCAGAAGATGTTTCTATTTTTTGGCAGGCAAGGCTGGTGTCTCATATAGCCAAAGGCAGTGGTTATGACTCTTTTTTTTTTTTTTTTTTTAAAAAAAAGGGCTAGAATTCAGACAATCCAAAACAAGCATTTAGATTTGGAATGCAAGAAAAACATTTACCAGGCAACAATGAGGCTGAGGAACTGTCTGTAAAATCTAAACTCATATTTCTGAAGTAGTATATTTGATTGTGTTGCAAAAAATCCAAACCTGTTCATACTGCAAACTGCAAAGTCCGTTAATATAATCTTTCTACACTTTACAGAATTTACAATCATTTACACTTTACAGAATTTAAAATTACATATTTCTTTTACACTGACATTAGTCCAAAATTTAAGTTCATCAGGCATGCACATACAATCAAAGAGGCAAACCTTTCATGCCTCTGGTCTTTCCCCAATGACACTTTATGACTGATTTCAATTTGAGATTCCTATACCTAATAATAAATTCTGAAAACAGATCTGTGATTTAAGACAAAAGAGCATTCTTAAGTATTTCTCTGAATAGAAACGCTTCCTTGAACTGTATTTATAGATATAAATATTTGCTAACTTTCAGTTAACAATTTTCTCATAAAATACAGAGCAAAATTCCCAACTTCATTTTAACAGTCAAAATAGGTTAACCCTGTCAAATTCAGTAAAGTTCATTTGGGTTGACTCCAGTAGAGTATGACTTCCTTTCTTAAATTTAGCAACCCTATATATTTCTGTAGAATTTCAGAGCAGAACTTTCTAGCCTTTGACAGAACATAAAGACTAATTTTGCACCTAGTAAAAATATTTGCAAAGTTTGCTATTGCAATCCAGATCTTTCAGATTCACCAGTCTTCTGCCAGTTTTCAGTATAAAATAATCAGAAATTACTGATAATCATAACTTTTTTTCTGCAGCAAAAAATTTGTGATACTGTAGTTGGCAAAACTGAAATATGATTTACCTTTTCCTTTTCTCATGAAATACCACAAAATTGTATGTCAAAAGTTCTAGCTTTAAGAGCTGATGTTTTTGTCTATCATGTTGGACATATGTATATATTACTGAGAGTATTAGCTTGCTATGATTTCTTCTATAAGCTTTCCCAAGTATTACAGCTTTAAAAAAATATTTTTTCTAGACAATTTTTTTTCCTCAGCTCTTAATTTTAAATGTACTTAAAATTGAGCTGATCCTGGATTTTTGCTTGTGGGTTTTGATTGGGTTTAGTGATAGGCATAGAGGTATAGGAAAGAAACTTGTTTACCAATGTAATTCTCCCCATAATTACAATCAGGACCATCTATTATGCTGGTAAAGAGTCATTCTAATTGGTTTTCAAAAAATGTTTAAATAACATTAAAGTCACACAATACTGTTAATTCATTTAACTAACACGAAGAACTCAAATGAACATTGAAAGAAAAGGTAATCAGACATTAATATTTCAGGGTGCATCTTTTTTTGGAACTGAGTCTCAAAACAGAAGGAAATCACAGGAGCAGAAAAAGTTCAGAGAAAACAGACAAGAATATTCAAATGCCTATAAAGCTTTTGCATAAGGATCTACTAAGGAAATTCCAGCCTAGGAAGTCCTTGAGTCAGAAATTATTGCTGCAAGAGACTTGAGAAACTGTGATCAGATGACTCCTCCAGGGTAAGCTCTTTCCCAAAAATCTGCTTTCTGTCAATGTCAGATGGGGATACTGAGCTGAAGGACCTTTTCCATCATCCAGTAGTCCTACATTCTTAAGACCAATGGATGTAACTCAGAAAGAAAATGTATAGAAGCAAGCAAACAAATAATGTTTGTCAGTTGTCACCTTTACCTATCCATACGTTAGACAGATGCTTCCATTTGCAGGAAAATTCATTCTTTATTGCTTCCAGTTCTGAGCGTGCGTGTGTATGTGCACATATATTGTGTGTATCTATATATAAACACTCATATATATGTATGCATATCATAGCTAGTTTTGACTGCAGTTGCATCACACAAACTTACATCACACAAAAATAATTTTTGTTAATAAAAAAGAACAATATTGTAATTTATTTTCATTTCCTGGCATTCGAAGAGGTTAATCTAATCTATTTTAATGACACCTACCTGGATGAATTAAATTTCAATTAGATTTTGATTAGAACGAGATGACTACAGGGGCTGCCACTAAAGAAGAGAGAACAGAATAGCCAGCAATACTGCCCTAGAGAGCTGTGAACAAACCACAAACCAGTGGGCAGCACTGCTCCGTGGTGGTTTCAGTGCCTTTGTGATCGTAGCTCCTTTTACCATAATACACTCTGAAGAATTATGTCTTTGCTGCTTCTGTCCTCTTGCAAGGGCATTCTCTAGCATGTTCTACCCTACAACTTCCTGAAATCCTTGCAAGTTTTAAGTCAGAGTGTACCTTTAGGGTTGCTCAATGTAAGGACTATGAGATAGTTCCCAATAAGTTAAAAATAAATATGATAAATAAAAGATCCTGAAAACAATAGATAGATCAAACAGAAGGTTACAAAAGTGCAAGAAATGAATGTCAGGCTGCAAAACATACATCCCTACAGTGGAGTGTGAATATATGACACAGTTCTGACCTGGACATAAAGGCGACAAATAAACTGCTGCTGAACCCTAAGTCTAATCATACATTCATATAAACGTGCCTATACATAAACAGGGGAAAAAATATCAAGGTTTGTGAGAAAGCATATGTAAAAAGCTCACATTGCAAATGAGCAAAGTACAAAGAGCTAGACAGTTCAGAGATGTTTCAGATAAGCATCCAAAAAAACCCCATCTTTGAGTGCTTACACTGAATCCTGAATCATTTTTGCAGCAGTAGTTAATTGGACATCTTAGTTCCTGGGCTGTATGGCAGTTCCTGAGTTATTTCCAAATTGCAGCACATACATCTATGCTTAAATTCCACTGCTTTGAATTTATCTTTTTCAAGTTCTGTTTTAGAAATGTGGCTGACCTGGCAGCTCCTGCCTGCTTGATGTTACTAAGCTTTAATTCTGAATAGCCATTAAAATTCTGCTTGCTCTACAGTCCCTCACCTCACTGCCACAGGCTCACAGAGAATGATTGTGGAGGGACACTCTGTCTGAACAGCTAAAATCCAGGAACAACCCAGCTGGAGTTCAAGTCTCCACTTATATCAGTGAGCCTATTTTCCTACAGTGAGACTAGAAAATGGCATATACACATGCAAATAAATACAGTTGAAATTAATGCTACAAAATAACGTAATAATGTTTTGTACTTACATGATACCTAATCATCAAAGCATTTTATATGCAGTATTTAATCCTCAAATTACTTCTTCTAAAGGTATCATCTTCCACATTTTTCATGCAGATAGAACCTTGGTAGAGGTTAAGCAATGGATTTTCAAAGAACTAAGTTTACATTTGGGCAGCACTTTTAAAAACCAACTTTATCTGGCTTACTAAAGGTCACAATGCAGGAAAGCTTTAGAAATAGAAGATCCTTGGTCTAAATCCAAATCAGTCCAGTAAAAAGTGTGTCTATGACCATTACATTTGGGCACCTTTTAAGAAACTGTTAACAAAAATTACCCAGAATGGAAAGACAACTTGCTTTGCATAGGCCAATGGCAGCAGCAAAGTGAAAAAAAAAGAGTATTTCTGTAGTGAAACCAAATGTTTGTGTAGTAACAATGGTTGGGTGAAAAGGAAATATAGACCACATTCCAAATCATGAAAAGACACTACATTTACCTCTCAAGAAGATGAAAAAACAACCCATCTGCCTCAGTGTTGAACCACTAGAAGACAGCAAATAGAAAAAGTAAAAGGATTACTCCAGTTCCCTCAGGCTAAAAGATCTGGGCATCAGTGAAATGCCTAATGCCTGTCTAACTTTCAGGAATGCTAGTTGGAACACACTGAAAATATATTTAACTAAGAGATCTGCCTAGGTCTTTTATATTTAGGTGGGCTTTCCTCATACATCAGCAGTGGCAGCAGAGAAATTAGCACATGGGAAACCGTCAGCCCTTGATTCAAGAGCATCTATCAATAAGCACGTAATTGTCTTTGTGTCAATTGAGCCTAAAGGAACAAAGGAAGTCTTAATTTATAAAATGACTAGTTAATCAATTCTTTACAAGAGAAAAGAATTGTAAGCAGCTGAAAACTGAACATTCAGTTTGAACTGTCTGTAATCTTGAACTTCTGGACAATGCTGTTTATGGGCTTTGGAAGTTAAAAATATTCTTCTAAATCCTGAGAATTTAAAAGCAAAAATGAACCCACATATATGTACCTCCCCGGTCTTCCATGAGCCCCAGTGCTTCCAGGGCACAATGCAGAAGTGCTGATGCCTGTGCTCACAGGTGCCCAGCAAAATAACAACTTATTGGGTAGACTTTACTTGTGACAAGTAAACAGAAGACCTGGCCAAGGAAAACTTATTTTATTTCATGGAAAATTCAAAAGATTTTAATTTCTACCCCAAACAAAAAAAAAAAGAAGCTACAAACAAAATCTTAAAAAATGGATAAAAAATATTTACATTTTTCCATCCCCTGGCCTTTATAAGTCTCAGAATTTTATATGAAAACTTTTTTATTTCCAGTTATTGATCTGGTGTTCCCTGCAAATCAGAGACCTTTTGCAACCTTTTAAAACTTGGGTTTACAAAGAGGATTTTGATTTGCACACAAATTTAGACAGTTTATTTACACTTCTATTTTCCTTTACAGGATATAATAGTTATAAATAGTTAAACAGGGAAAGCTGACTTAGGTGGATTAGTTTCTCTGTGAAACATTTTTTTTAATCATCACTTCAAGAAAACAGAGTACTGTAACTCTGAAAAAGAGTTCAAACATAACACTGAGGACTTGCAACGGTCAAATGTTACTTTTAACTTTATTTCCACATCTAATCAAAATGCTTCCTCCTTTCCAAACACTTTCTTCTTTGTTACCATTTTCATATGAAGAGGATGCTCTGTCTTTTCCATACTGCTTGCAAAAGCAATCTGTCTATAGTCACGACTGAAGTTTACACAGAGACAAAACTCCTTCATGAGAGAGAGGGAGGTCAATATTATTCTACTCTAGGCATTTACTCACTTTTCCAGATTATTTTGAAGGGTGACCTTGAGATAGTTCAATGAGAACCAGTGTTTGTTCAGTAGACCAAGTTGGTTACCACGATCCCCTGTTTTGATTTGTGTATTTCAGAACCATAGAGAGTTATTCACATATGGTGATGTATTTAGTACTGTGGTCTATGCAATATGTTTTTACACATGTAGGATGCTATATAAAATAGGTAATAGCCTACTGCTTCAAAATAATGCTGTATGAATACAATCTATGGGAAAATACACAACATTAGAAAGCTGTAGTAGCTACATTTACTATGTGGTTAGAGCACATTAAGTCTTGCTATGCATTATTCACAATTTACTTGCTTGCTTTCTGATCACGGTCTCAGTTCATGTGACCTCAAGTGATTTATTTGTAGGAACCACTTAAACGATGACTGCTTATGCTCACGTGTTCATTAATATCAGAAGCACAAGTGGCCACATGAAATTGAAAGTGTAAAATGGACAACTGTAATTTCTAGGTGAATTTGATACAATAAATTAACATGCAAGGAATTCGCAGTAAGCTGCTTTTATGAAAAAATCAATAAACACTTGTAATAAAAATGGTAATTAGCATGTTAGTTCAGTAAATAATGAAAAAAATAGATTATATGTTTTATTGGACTAATTAAGAAAAGCTTTATAGGATCAGATGTTCTCATCAAAATTAAAGAAATTCCTTTTTGAAAGAGTCATGAAAATAATTTCAGTTTTCTTACTGAACTCAGTAAACTACTGGAAACTCATTGAACTGTAATTCTTCCACAGACTTTATATGGTTCTTTTAAATGGGATTTTCATTTGTTTAAGTTGTAAGCTATAATGTCTCAAACCAAAAAAATTCCTCACCTAAAATCCTGTATGAGTACAGATATTCTATTTTGTGCTTGGTAGATGTATCCAAAAAGAAATGTCACAGATTTAAAAAAAAAACTTTTTTAGCTTAAAAGAGCTTTTCTCTATTAGATAAAAGTTTGTTGCCTGGATCAGTGCCCAACTACAACTTAAGATACACATTCAGCATGGAAAAAAACATAAAGGAATGAAAGTTTGCCTGTTTTATTGAATGGGGTTGGAATTAAATCTCTGCTTTCCCTTAAATATGTGCTTAACTTGTTTTGCTGAATCAAGGTGGAAACAGTTACCCTTTGAAGGTCTTACCTACTCCCAATTAGTTTAATAGCAACTGTCAAGAACTCAAACGTATTCTGAGAAAACATTTACCGTCACCCTCCTATTTCATGTTTAGCTGTTAGTGACAAAGTATATTCATGTACATTCACAGTTTCAGACGATTCTCTTTAATTAGCCTTACTCAAAACCATACGTGACATAGAAATAACCATAGTTTCAACTTTTTTTCGTGAAGCCTGAACTTTATGTGTCTTGTCCAGAAGACTGATAGTTTATGGCACAGTCTGTCCTAATGCCTTCCAAATCCATTAGGTCTCTCCTGGCAAGTAAGAAAACTAAAGGGCTAGTATGGACAACCTGTAAGATGCAGATGTCTTTGAAGTGGTGGAACTTCTACTCAGGTAGAAGTTCAGATTGCTGCTTTTTACTTTCATGAGGGAATAAAATTTTTCAGATTTATATTTGCTCTTTTAAATTTTTAAATTAATTTTATCTTAATTCTTGCCTAGGTAGGCTAATTGTCGTGGTTTAAGCCCAGCCAGCAACAAAGCACCACAAAGCCACTCGCTCACTGCTCCCCCCCGGCCCCGGTGGGATGATGAGGAGAAAATATAAAGAAACGCTTGTGGGTCGAGACAAGGACAGGGAGGGATCATTCACCACTTATGGTCACGGGCAAAAGATGGGCTCAGCTTGGGGAAAAAACAGAATCAATTTAATTTACTACCAATCAAATAAAAACAAGAATACTGAGAAGTAAACCCAAACCTTAGAACCCCTTCCCCCCAGCCCTCCCTCCTTCCCGCCTCAACTCCACTCCCGGTTCTCTCCACCTCCTCCCCTCAGCGGCGCAGGGGGACGGGGAATGGGGGTTGGGGTCGGCTCCCCACACCTGGTCTCTGCCGCTCCTTCCTCCTCAGGGGGAGGAGGACTCCTCACTCGTCCCCTGCTCCACCGGGGGGTCCCTCCCACGGGAGACAGTCCTCCACCAACTTCTCCAAGGCGAGTCCTTCCACAGGCTGCAGGTGGGCATCTGCTGCCCCGCTGCCCTCCATGGGCTGGGGGGGGACAGCCTGCCGCCTCACCACGGGCTGCAGGGGCAAACCCTCCTCCCCTCCTTCCTCACTGACCTCGGTGTCTGCAGAGGGGTTCCCCTCACGTCCCACTCCCCCCACTCACTGCAGGTTCCCCTCCTGAAATCTGTTCTCCCAGAGGCGCTACCGCCGTCGCTGACGGGCTCGGCCTGGGCCAGCGGCGGGTCCGACTTGGAGCCGGGGAAGCTTCCAGCAGCTTCTCACAGGAGCCGGCCCTGCAGCCCCTCGCCTGCTACCAAAACCCCACCACACAAACCCAAAACACTAAATAAACGAGGTAAAGCAGAATGCAGTGTTTTACATGAAGAGGTAAAAACAAACCCCAAACCTTGTTTCTATTGCCTTGTCACACACAATTCACATTCTCCCAAATTCCTTAGTTATTTTGTGCACCAGGCATATATTAGCTATACATTTAATCCTCTATTTAATACGGCTGCAGGCAATGAGATGTGATTTTTATTCCTTAATAAAGTTTACAACTAATCATAGTTTTTCCTGTAACGTGTGGCGTCTTTGCCACATAGCACCTGAGTGTAAATCAGTGCAGCTATTATTAGTTCACCAGTCAAGCCAGTGGAAGAAGAAACCGAGCATGCAACTGGCTTTAAAGTCTCTCAGAGCACTTCTTTTTGCTGCTGTAAAAGGAACAGTCAAAAAGAGGCATAACTAGAAAATCTAGCTGTAAGGCTGACCTTCAAGTATGTTTCTGGCTGCCAGGTAGAGTATCAGCCATCTGGGAGACTCCAGTTGCCTTCAGAGGACAGGCCTGTGCAGAACAACCACAGGGACAGAGAAATGGATACATCAGCTTCATGCTAAATATGGACGTCATGCCCTTCCAACAAAACCCAGGATTTGACCAAGAGAAAGAACTACTTTATTAAATGTAATTAAATCTTGGTTGGAAATGTCACGTACTGCTAACTCGAGCCTCTTAGGTGGTTTAGCCAAAAGAAAACAAAACCCACAATAATAACAGAAAAACCTTTTTCTTTTTTTTTGTGAGAAAGACACTTTCTGCTACAGCAAATATTCAAGAGGTTGTACAGACAATAAAGGAGAATGTATTTCAGTGCAGTCTAGCCTGCAAGGAATATAAATTAGGTCTCTATAGCTTTGAGTCTCAAAATCACATATTCAAAATCTGTAACATTTTTAATTTTGCCCAGAGTGTTATTGTCTAATTGTCTACAATGTCCCCCCAAATTAATACCAAAATATCATTATAGTCCTTTGTAATCAACTTTGCTTTCATTTTGATTAGCTTCATTCTGGGCCCAATCCATGGCCATTTAGTTTAATGAGAGTTGGAATGGGCTCATAATTTGCCAGCTGTAATTTTCTAAGTATTGCTTTTTCCAAAATACGCTGTTTTTCTTCTCGTAGGGAAATATATGCTTTTAATCAACACCATGTTTTCTCTAAATCATGTACTAAGTGCCATTATATATCAGCAATTAGGAATCCAAATGGTTTAAAATACTGTAGTTCTTTCCACCAACTTCTTTAAAAATAGAATGAAAAGCATCTCTCTACAGAGATACTTTTTTGCGTAGGATAGTTAGTACAGTAATGAGGTATTTTTAAAGAAAGACATAGCAAACATAATTTTTAATTGGTTCTTGGTAAAACACTGAAAACACACATGCACATTCAGGTGTCACTAGCCACTCTACAATTGTAAAGCCTATAAATTCAGTTTAAAAAGTTTAAAAATAACTTCCTATTTTTCCCAGATATCATTTTTAAATCACGTTCACCTTAATATTCTAATTATACCTATATTTAGATGAAGCTGGTAACCACATTACTTAGGCTGATGTTCTACAAGTGCCTTTTTTATTATTACATAATTTCTATTAATCAGTACATTTCATAGTGTATTGTTTAATCTGTAGAATGAATTGGAACGTTTATGACTAGAAAGTTGTGTGGGAGAGTTTACTTCAACATTTTTTCTTCCCTAATATAGCAGCTTATTAATATAGCTGGAGTTTAGGTGCTCTTATTAAAACTTAAACACATCACCTGGTAAGATATTTTTCTTTTTTTTCCCCAGAAACATTCAATCTTTCAGTATTTTATATGTGGTCAAGGTAACTTGCTCTTCTTTATAGAAGTGATTTGGTATCTTTTGCAGTCTTAAAGTATTGAATTGTTCACATGAATCTTCACCATCTTTATTTGTTTCATTTAGTAGATTCAACGATTCTCCTTTGCATAATTCTAGCAGTCAGTGTACTAAATTACCTTCCCACGTATTTTTAAGTTGTGGCTTAGTTTTAGGCTCACGAGTGTGCTGAAAGAATCTTTATTAATGCAGCTGTAACAGATGTAAACAAAAGAGATTGGAAATCTCCTAATATTATGACAGTAAGACGCCTGAGATAAGACTTGGAATATACATTTCTTATATGGTCTGAAAACACACTATATGCTACTCTCTCCATGACAGAGTTGATTACATTTTATAGCCTAAATAAACATCCTTCTTGCCTTACCCACTTTATTCGGTTCACATGGCAAGGTTTTGGTAGTGGAGGTGCTGCAGGGTCTGTGCTGGTTTTGGCTGGGATAGAGTTAATTTTCTTCATAGTAGCTAGTATGGGGCTGTGTTTTGGATTTGTGCTGAGAACAGAGTTGATAACACAGGGGCGTGTTCGTGGTTGCTGAGCAGTGCTTACCCAGAGCCAAGGGCTGTTCTGCTTCTCACCCCACCCCACCAGCGAGGAGGCTGGGGGGGCACAAGGAGTTGGGAGGGGACACAGCCGGGACAGCTGACCCCAACTGACCCAAGGGATATCCCAGACCGTATGGCGTCACGCTCAGTGTATAAAGCTGGGGGAAGAAGGAGGAAGGGGGGGGATGTTCAGAATGATGGCATTTGTCTTCCCAGGTCACTGTTAGGCGTGGTGGAGCCCTGCTTTCCCAGAGATGGCTGAACACCTGCCTGCCCGTGGGAAGTGGGGAAGGAATTCCTTGTTTTGCTTTGCTTGCGTGCTTGGCTTTTGCTTTACCTATTAAACTCTCTTTATCTCAACCCACGAGTTTTCTCACTTTTACCCTTCTGATTCTCTTCCCCATCCCATCAGGGGAGAGCAAGCGAGCGGCTGCATGGGGCTGAGCTGGCGGCTGGGGTTAAACCATGACAGAGGGGTGGCCTCTGTGAGAAGACACCAGAAGCTGCCCCCATGTCTGACAGTGCCAGTTCCAGCCACCTCCAAGACAGTCCTGCCACTGGCTAAAGCTGAGCTCATCAGCAACACTGGGATTTAAGATATTTAAGAAGGGGTAAACAATACTGCGCAACAGCAGCTGGGAGAGAGGAGTGAGAGCAACAACTCTGCGGACACCCAGGTCATTGAAGAAGGAGGGGGAGGAGGTGCTCCAGGCGCTGGAGCAGAGATTCCCCTGCAGCCCGTGGGGAAGACCATGGTGAGGCAGGCTGTCCCCCTGCAGCCCAGGGAGGTCCACGGTGGAGCAGATCTCCACCTGCAGCCCGGGGAGGACCCCACGCCGGAGCAGGTTTTCTGACAGGACTTGTGACCCTGCGGGGGACCCACGCCGAAGCAGTCTGTGCCTGAAGGACTGCAGCCCATGGAAGGGACCCATGCTGGAGCAGTGCGTGAAGAACTGCAGCCTGTGGGAAGGATCCATGTTGGAGAAATTCGTGAATGACTGTCTCCATGAGTGGGACCCCACGCTGGAGCAGGGGAAGGGTGTGAGTAGGAAGAAGTGGCAGAGACAACATGTAATGAACTGACCCCAACCCCCATTCCTCATCCCCCTGCCGTGCTTGGGGGGTCGGGGGGAGGAGGTAGAAGAGTTGGGAGTAAAGTTCATCCTGGGAAGAAGGGAGGGGTGGAGGGAAGGTATTTTTAGATTTGTTCTTATTTTGCATTATCCTACTCTGGTTTGATTTGCAGTAAATTAAATTTATTTCCCAAAGTTGAGTCTGTTTTGCCTTGCTCTTTTTTTTAGCTGCACAGGCACATGGGTTTGGGCAGGGGAAAGGAAGATTGGTTTCCCTGAAGTACAACTAGTTTGGGGAATATTCCTTTTTGCTGTTGAAACATATGCAACAGTTACTTTGCAAGTGCTAGATGTTTTGTTTACTTGTTTGTTTTCATTTTATTGTAATGATTTACATTAATTAGTAAAGCAAGGAAGAAACTAGTTTAAGAACTTCCCTCCAACCCTTTCCAAGGGTTTGGAAGGGTTTGTACCCTACAGTTCTTTCTAGATCAGCAACCTGGCAGAAGAAACCATAGCTGTAATGTAATGCATATCTCAGTTCAGAACATCCTCTGGTCATGTCCTCAAAGTTTTGGTTTAGTTTAGTACTAAAATGGGAAGACATAGACATCATTTCTGTTAGCTGGAATATTATCCTAATTTGATTTTGGTAGTATGTAAGAGTTTAGTAAAAAGGGGTAGTAAATTGGGTCATAAATTGGGATATTTAACATCCAGAATTCAATGTAATATTCTTTTCCATTCTTTCCAGCTGAGGAGAAGGAGGTACCTTCCCAGTTTTTGTCCTGAGGAATGCAAAGTCCACAATACAGCATGGCTGGAAGTAAAGGTGAATACAAACAATTTATGTCCTGCACAGTATACCACTATGTTTCTCTGAGTGATATTGACCTTATGTTATTTTCACTGGGTAGCTGAATTTTTTATTACCATTCCCAAGATACGCTGGCCCATGCTTTTCCAAGATGAATCTTCTTTTGTTATTTTCTGCCAGTATCCTAACTGGTGGTCACAGCATTTCTCCACTGAGGATAGCAAGACAAATTTCACCAGAATGATGTTAATTCTGTTCTAGTTCATCAATGACAGCATTTGCATTGATCCTTAAAGCACTCATAAAATGTGTTATCTATGCCAATGAATGTGTAAATATTATAGGCACTTCCAGCTGTCAGTTTCTGAAACTTTTTAATAAATAATTTCTCACTGAACACAAGATAGAAAATGTGTTATGTCCTGAGTTACTAGGCTTAAATGTGGAAATGGGGCAAGAGTATGCCTATAAAGCAAAGTCCAGTCAGGAAAAGAAGGTACCAATAGCAGAGCTGCCACTTCTTAGGGGAAGGTGCACACAGCTGGACAGTGTCCTGCTGTTGTACTACTAGCATCAGCTGCTGTTGTACTACTAGCATCAGCTTCCAGCATGTGATAAATAAAAACACCCCTCACAGGCAGCATATATCAGCTTCGTATCACATTAATTTTGTACATTGTACTTCTAAAAATCTATGCAGCCAGGTGAACTGGGATTATCATCTATCACTGAGTACAAAGACAGACACACAGCAACTGTTTCTTCCTTACTTAAACTTATTGCTTCTCATTATTAGTTCAGTTTTGCCTTTAGATAAGATTTTCACTTTCTTTGACTACCCAGTCATCGTATACAGAATTAGGAAAGCTATCAGGCTCATCATAAGACTGGGATCGTTATGCATGGCTGTTACCCACATATGCTTAAAAATCTGAGGTTTTCCACAGTAATCTGACTTCATTTGAACTTCTGAAGGTGGTCTACAACTGTTATTCTTTTCTACCCTAGAAAACCTGAGGCACAAACCACAGCAATTGCTCATTTTATGTAACGTGTAACCAAAATATTTAACCAATATGAATTTTACTGTCAAATTTTAATCTCAAGAGTATTAACCTCCTGTCTTCTTTTCCTCTCTTGCTCCACTATGCAAATTGCACCCACCTATGTTGACATTGCAGTTATGAGTATTATCCCTTGAACTTTGAATTATAATCATTAGGTCATAAACACCATCATTTAGCAACATTCTAGTTAATGATTGTTCTTATACTTCAGGCATTTGTATATAATCACTTTAAGAGAATAAGCATTAATATAATAAATTTCATATTCAGTTGCATAACTCAGTTTCACTGTATCTTGCACCTAGATGATAAAAAACGTTACAATAAACACCTTTCCTCAACTCACCTGCATTGTAAGCCTTGTAAGAAACATTGCCATTCTGGATCTAGGAAGTTGACACTGTGCCTGTACAAATAACTATGAGTTAAGTCAGAAGTCAGTCGTCTCTCTTCAAAGAAATCAGTCCGATGGTCAGTAAAACACAAATCATCCACAGGTCTTGTTTCTGAGGTGATATACATCTTCCTTTCTCTTTAAGTCTGACCGCAGCAGTGTGTCATCATGTTCTGTCTGGTATATATTTTCTTTAAAATTCATGTGGGAATTTATTACCAATACTCAGGAGCCAGTACACTGACACTGAAAAACAAAGCACAAATATTTTAAAGATAGAAAACACCTCCTACTTCCATTTATTTGCCATAAAAGATTATGTCAACTGGAGGTCTTAAAACAACAGTTTTAACATGTTGATTACATCTATGAAAGCCAGTGAAAGAATATTTCTACAAGTTCCATCAAACCTACCGTCCACCTCTAAATTAGGCTATGTGGGACTTAAGAGTGCAATTCAAGACTCATCTGTTTTCCTGTTTGTGTGCATGGTCTATGTTTTAAGACTTTTTTTTTATTAGAGTAATGGAGATCCTTTCCTCTGCATGCTTCTCTTCAGATACCAGGAAAAACTGATGCCTGTGTAAATCTTAGGTGCAAAGGATAGATAGCAAAGGGGGAGAGAATAAAGAAGAAAACAACCTGCAAAATAAAGGGCAGTTGGACCAGCAGAAGAGAAATTAGTTTAGATCCAGCAAACACAGTCAGCCAGATGTTCTTCATCGCATCCTTTTCCCCTGCTGTTGTATCTTGTTGAAGTGTCTAAATAGAAAAATGCTAGAGTTTCTCTGTATACTAGTAAAAGAAAGCAGATAGTCTAGGTGTTATCAGCAACAATTAAACAAAAGGCATGTCTAGCCTTCACACTTTGCTTTCACCTGTATTTTCATTAAGTTTTGTTTTTTAACATAAAAAGGGAAGGGAAGGGAAGGGAAGGGAAGGGAAGGGAAGGGAAGGGAAGGGAAGGGAAGGGAAGGGAAGGGAAGGGAAGGGAAGGGAAGGGAAGGGAAGGGAAGGGAAGGGAAAAGAGCAGGGAATGTTTTTTTTTTCTTAGTATGTACATCGTATCTCCTGACCTGACATGAGCTACTGCACTGCACAATACCATGTTAGATCAGCCATTCCAGGATATGTCTAACAGAGGTAACAGCACCCCACAAAGTTTGAGAGGTTTAAAGTGATGTACTATGGTGGGTCACATCACGTGAAAGGTACATACAGCTGTCCTCTAAAACTACATCTTCAACTTTTTTTCTTCTTTAATTAAAAAAAGATTCTTTACATGGTTGATTTGGATAGCAAAAAGGAAGATATGTTAAATAATAATAATGGTTCACCTATTATGTGCTAGATGTCCCTTTTTTGAAAGTAGGCCTGGGTTCTAATTTCTACCTGAATTACATGGAGCACACCTTTCTTTTGTAACTCTTTTGCCAGACTATTTTACTGCAAGATACTCTTCTTTCTTTTATCTGTTTATAGTGTGAGCATTTCAGAGATTACCATAGTCTTATTCTGACTTAGATTCATTCCATTTAATTTAAACACTTGATGGAAACACTTAAGTTCAGAGCTTGGTCACTTTAGGAAACCTCTGTAGTCAAAGAGAAGGAAATACCTCCACATTTGAAGGCTAAAGCTATATGCCATGTTCCTGCCAAAATGAGATCTTGTTCTAACTTTAAAAATTCCAGACTACTATTTGAAACTATTGTAATATAAGTTAATACATATTTGGCACTTATTGGTGATAATACAACACACCTTCATCAAGAAAAAGTTATGGTAAAATATGCTTTTCTATCATAGAGGAATATAGGAATATTTTCAAGAAATCACTTTGTAACCCAATATACGGGAAAGAAGGAAGGAAGAAGGAAGGAAGGAAGGAAGGAAGGAAGGAAGGAAGGAAGGAAGGAAGGAAGGAAGGAAGGAAAGAAATGAAGAGTACTTTCAAAGAACAAGATAATTGAAAAAAAAAAGTTATTAATATTACAGCTGGAGACTCTTCAGGACACTCCAAAATATTATGCTCAGTACTGCTTATACCATTTAATGTTGAAATTATTATATTTAAGTCAACTTCAAACATCTCCTCTCTTAAAAGAAAATGAGTCATTAACAATGCCAACAGATTTCTGCTGTCACATTCAACTAAATTAGGGTGTTAAGAAGATAGCATACATATTTATGAGAATAGTTTATACACAGAAGGATGCTATTAACTCCTGATAAAAAGAAAGAACAGTTACAAATTTTTATGAGGTATTGAATAAAGAGTTAAATTTAAGATAGTGAAAATAGGCAGATAAACAAACCAAAAAAATGTAAAGTACGCCTTTTCTTTCTCAAGTCATTTACAGAAAAGCCATTCATATCACCTCCTTTTTATTACAACCTGCTTCCTTACCAGACAGCTGAGACAAATAGTCCAATACACTAATATTCAGAAGACACTGCCAGATCACAAGATACAACTGCTGTCTTGGTGGTTATAGACTGTAGGTGCTAACATCCTGATTTTTGTTATTTTCCTTTTTCTCTTTTCCATTCAACACAGTTCAAAGAGTTTCCAGAACACTTTGGTGAGACTACAGGCTTCCATGTGCATAAAACATTTGTTGGTGAAGCCTCTCCTACAGTGGGTATTTTTCATCACACTGTAAAAGCTCCATCCTCTAATTCTTTCTTAATATAAATAACTCCCTCCTTCCATGTACTCCCTCAAAACATACACATACCTTACCCCAGAAAGTGACTATAGAATAGGTGCAATTAACTAGTAAAATTCAGCAGCCTAAATCATAGGATTACTGCAATGCAGGTTTGAAGATCTTGCAATGTCCACATCCACGTTCAAAAGCAGGATCTGTAATATCTGTGTTATTCCTTACAGACTTTTGTCTGCCCTGCCTGCATCCCTAAGTGAAGGCACAGTAACCTTCCCACCATTGTATTCCAGAGTTTCACTAGTCTTGTAGCACTACGGACATAGAAAATGGACAAGTTCTCTTCTGTTTGCAGCAACCCTCTAGGTACCTTCATGTATCTTTAGGTACCTGGAGACTTATTCCGCCTTCATCCTTTCCCCTAGGGGTTCCCCTCTTTGACCTAAGATGCTCAATGCTTCTTAACAGGACTTGATTTTTCAACTACTTATTTTTTTCAGTGTCCTACTCTGGACTAGTTCCAGTGGAACCACACCTCTCTCAAAGCGCAGTGACAAAAACTGGATACAGTATTGCTCTGAAAAGTTTTGCAACTATGTGATTGATTATATTCCTCATGATCCTTTAGTCCTTTCTACAAAACTGAGCAGTTGCTCACAGGTCTGTATTTGTGCACTTCATTATTTCTGAGTAAGTGTTGACCTCATTGGATTTCATCCAACTATTTAAGATGAATTCCTCTGATTTAAGACCATTTTGAATACCTGTTCTGTCCTCCCAGCATCCTTACAATCCATCCTATCAGTTTAGTAAGCAGGTTTTCCACTCCATCATCCTGGCTGATAAAACACTGAGCAGAACTGAAGGTAGGACAGATCCCTCTGATATCCTGTCCAGTACCTCCTTCCTTTCTAGCTGTGAACTACCGATAAACGTGAATACTCTAGCAGAATTGTGCTCCTCAAAAAAACCCCACATAGTTTCTTCTTACTTATTTAGAAAGATATCATGGAAGATAATATTGTTAGACTTACTATCAAGACAGTATGACATCTAATGCTTCCCTTATCTACAAAGTCTGTTACCTTTTTGCAGAAAGAAATTTCAATTTTTTGACATCATTTGTTGACATGTCAGATACTGCTCCATGTCGGATACTACTTATCTCCTTGTTGTCTTTTAAGTGTTTTACATCTTATTTGTTGAGGTTCTGTTCTGTAATTAGCCTCTCAATAACCCTCTTAAACTGTAGAAAAGTATCTCCAACCACATGCACATTTTGCCAGGACATTTGTATTTGCTTTTTCCAAATAAATTCTAGGAGCAGCTTTCCTCTTTCCAAGGTTTTTTCACTTTTTATTTTCTATTTCAACTTTATATGGTCTAGATTTAAGATGTATATATTTCTACAGTTCCCCACATCCTCATCCACACACTTCACTCAACATCTGTTTTTTTATATATTTCAAAGACTTGAATTTCATTCTTTTCATCTCCTAAATTTTATGTATCTCTATCCTGTCTTTCTTCTTACGAAGAGCTGATCCACACAAATAATAGTTGTAGTAATAATAATACCTTTCTATTTAACAAGTAAATAAATAATAAAAGTTTGGGGTTTTCTTACCATAGAGTTATTTGAGTGATACCCAAGTTCTTATAAAATAAGTTTTCTTTTGTTCCCTATTCTATAGAGGAACAATATAATGTCAGTTAATACTGGTGAAAATCACACTAAGTCTTATTTCACCCATTTTTACAATACCATGTTATTGAATTATAACTTTTCAGAGAGTTTTAGAAAGTCAGAAAGCGCATCCTTAAAAGTATGGGTTAGTCAAGGCTACCACTGCTACTGCTGCAAAAAGCAGATGAGAGAAGAAAATGCCTGTACTATCTTTCACTAAACAAAGGAGAACGTTACTAAGGAAGATACACCATTATTCATTATAGGAATATGAGTTCCAGCATCAGTTAAGGAAGCATTGTTATGTGGAAATCAAACAGCCCTCTCCTTTTCCTATGTCCCAGTTTCACCTCTCCTCACATCCTTACCCACAAGTTCTGCTTTGCCTCTACCCTGGCTCCACAGCTGATGTTTAGTAATTTGGGTGCTGGATGTGCCTTGCCCACCACAATTGTGCCACAGAAACAGCATTGTCCTCCACATGCATGCACTGGTAGAGTCATGATGCACAGTCCAGCTAATGTCATTAGCATGGGTATGTACAGTGTATTGGTACAGTCCTTGTATCTTTAAAAAAACCACAAAGGCCAATGAAGCATATCTTCTGGTCATGGACATGTAATCGTTATCTTAAGACATTAGTGAGACTCATTAGCAATTTACTACACTGGAAGTACACTGCTCTTTAATTAATAACAGTGGGATACTGAATATAAAGCTATTTGCAACCTATTACAGAGAACATGTAGTAAAATGGCAAGGAAGACAAACTGTCTGTAGAATTATTTTGCTTCTGCCTAGGATCAGGAAATAACAAAAAGCACTAGATTCAAGTAGGACAAACCAGCTATAGCTGCAGATAGTCAGCTCGCTGTTTAATACACACATGCCCTTCTTAAAACTTATATTAATTTATTTGCAAATTGAATGCTACTTATTCTAAACTCTGGAGCAGACAACACATTTTAGGTATAATTTGGAAGGTTGAAGGGAGACAAGTCCTGATGCTCCTTCATAATGCGAGTGACATACATAAACTGGACATACTGTAGGAGTGTTCATGTTCTAAGGTGATGACTCATGGGCAACTTACACATGGTCTTTACCTTAAATTAGTTTTCAGCTATTCTAAAGAGTTAGCAAACTTGCCCCTACCACTTTGATGTTATCAGCTGAATAAATTACTATTATTTTAGCATGGTGAATAAATGGAAATACATCTCTGCATTAAAAAAAAAAATCAGGTATTAGAAAAACAGAGTATTGCTTTTTAAGTTCTGCATATAAGAACTTCACAAGAATGTCTCAAATAACTGTATCTATAAAGACTGTCACAGCCATAAGCAATATTAAAATATTATACTTTAAATAAAGGACATATGTGCTCACAGAGGCAAAAATTCTGCTTCATTTCCACACACTATTTCTGCAAGGTTTTTTTTTTCTATATTTCCTTTGGAATACTTTGAATCACACATCCTAGCTCTCCAAAATGTCATGTTTTATCTCTGAGTTTTCCTAATGATCACATCGTTGTCTGGGGATTTGGTTCCTTGTTAGCCTTTAGTCCTAAACAGCCCTGCTGAGCTCTGTTGCTTTCTAATTATTTTAAGCATATCAATTAAAGCTTCTCCTTAGTGTTTACATCAGACACTTCTGGCAAGAATGGCAGAAACCCTCACAGAAAGTCTTAAGCTCAGTTCGAAGACTGGTGACAAAGGTCATTAAAGAAATGACTGAAAGAGAAGGCTTTCTTTCTACACAGTGTTGAAAAGGGAAACAAAACATAACGAGAAAACTACTCCAAAGCTTCACTTTCTCAGTGCTAGCTGTAGCCCTTAAAAATACCTGATTACAAGGAAGCTATTCAAAGACCTTTCTTTTAAATGGAAATAAAATAACATAGAAAAAGAAAGGACTTCCCCCCCCCCCCAAAAAAAAAAATATATATTTACCCTTATTCAACTTACCAGATGTCTGCTAGAAATACAATACAGCAGAGAGGAAACAGTCTCGGAGGTTCCTGGAGTGTGTGGAAGAAAACTTCCTGACACAGCTGGTGAGTGAACCAACTAGGGAAGGTGCCTCACTGGACCTGTTCATGAACAGAGAAGGACTTGTGGATGGTGTGATGGTTGGAGGCTGCCTTGGGCATAGCGAGCACAAAATGATGAAGTTTTCAATTCTTAGAGAAGTAAGGAGGGGGGTCAGCAGAACTGCTACATTGGATTTCTGGAGGGCAGACTTTGGCCTGTTTAGGAGCCTGGTTGACAGAGTCCCTTGGGAGGCAGTCCTGAAGGGCAAAGGAGTCCAGGAAGGCTGGACATTCTTCAAGAAGGAAACCTCAAAGGTGCAGCAGCAGGCCGTCCCCATGTGCCGAAAGATGAGCCGGTGGGAAAGAAGACTGGCCTGGCTGAACAGAGAGCATTGGCTGGAACTCAGGAAAAAAAGGAATTTATGACCTTTGGAAGAAGGGGCAGGCAACTCAGGAGGACTACAAGGATGCTGTGAGGTTACACAGGGAGAAAATTAGAAGGGCCAAAGCCCAGCTAGGACTTAATCTGGCTACTGCCATGAAAAATGATAAAAAATGTTTCTATAAAAACATTAGCAACAAAAGGAGGGCAAAGGAGACTCTCCATCCTTTATTGTATGGGGGGGGAAACAAAGTGGCAAAGGGTGAAGGCACTTAAGAAGGTACCTTATATATGGTACTTAATACCTTCTTTGCCTCAGTCTTTAGTAATAAGACCAGTTGTTCTCGGGGTACCCAGCCGCCTGACCTGGAAGACAGGGACAGGGAGCAGAATGAAGCCCCCATAATCCAAGGGGAAATGGTTACCGACCTGCTACACCACTTAGACACACACAAGTCTATGCGGCCAGATGGGATCCACCCAAGGATACTGAGAGAGCTGGTGGAAGTGCTCACCAAGCCACTTTCCATCATTTATCAGCAGTCCTGGCTAACTGGGGAGGTCCCAGCTGACTGGAAGTTAGCAAATGTGACACCCATCTACAAGAAGGGCTAGAAGGAGGATGCAGGGAACTACAGGCCTGTCAGTCTGACCTTGGTGCCAGGGGAAGGTTATGGAGCAGATCATCCTGAGTGCCATCACACAGCACACACAGGACAGCCGGGTGATCAGGCCCAGCCAGCATGGGTTCATGAAAGGCAGGTCCTGCTTGACTAACCTGATCTCCTTCTATGACAGGGCGATCCACTTAGTGGATGAGGGAGAGGCTGTGGATGTTGTTTACCTGGACTTCAGTAAAGCCTTTGACACCGTTTCCCGCAGCATTCTCCTGGAGAAACTGGCTGCTCATGGCTTGGACGGGCATACTCTTTGCCGGGTAAAAACTGGCCGGATGGCCGAGCCCGAAGAGTGGCGGTGAATGGAGTTAAATCCAGTTGGCAGCTGGTCACAACTGGTGTTCCCCAGGGCTCAGTATTGGGGCCAGTTTTGTTTAATGTCTTTATCAATGATCTGGATGAGGGGTCAAGTGTACCCTCAGTCAGCTTGCAGAAGCTGGGCAGAAGCATTGATCTGCTCGAGGGTAGGGAGGCTCTACAGAGGGATCTGGACAGGCTGGATCGATGGGCCGAGGCCAACAGTATGAGGTTCAACAAGGCCAAGTGCCGGGTCCTGCACTTGGCTCACAACAACCCCATGCAGCGCTACAGGCTTGGGGAAGAGTGGCTGGAAAGCTGCCTGGCAGAAAAGGACCTGGGGGTGCTGGTTGGCAGCCGGCTGAATACGAGCCAGCAGTGTGCCCAGGTGGCCAAGAAGGCCAACGGCATCCTGGCCTGTATCAGGAACAGTGTGGCCAGCAGGACTAGGGCAGCAATCGTCCCCCTGTACTCAGCACTGGTGAGGCCACACTTCGAATCCTGTGTTCAGTTTTGGGCCCCTCACTACAGGAAAGACTTTGAGGTGCTGGAGCACGTCCAAAGAAGGGCAACCAAGCTGGTGAAGGCTCTAGAGAACAAGTCTTATGAGGAGCGGCTGAGGGAACTGGGGCTGTTTAGCCCGGAGAAAAGGAGGCTGAGGGGAGACCTTATCGCTCTCTACAACTGCCTGAAAGGAGGTTGTAGCGAGGTGGGGGTCGGTCTCTTCTCCCAAGTAACTAGTGATAGGACGAGAGGAAATGGCCTCAAGTTGTGCCAGGGGAGGTTTAGACTGGATATTAGGAAAAATTTCTTCACTGAAAGGGTTATGAAGCACTGGAACAGGCTGCCCAGGGAAGTGGTTGAGTCACCATCCCTGGAGGTGTTTAAAAGCCGTGTAGATGTGGCGCTTAGGGCCATGGTTTAGTGGTGGACTTGGCAGTGTGAGGTTTACGGTTGGACTGGATAATCTTAAAGGGCTTTTCCAACAGAAACAATTCTATGATTCTATGATTCTGTGATTCTGATTAGTCACTGGTTTTGGCCAGGAGGTGTCACATCTGAGTAGAGAAACATCCTGTGAAAAATAGAACAATAGCCCTCCTTGGAGTATTTCTGTAACGTGCTTGATTTCCCAATTGGAATGAAGCATGTAGAGGTGTGCCACCATAAAAAGAGTTACGACAACTAATTTATTTCATTGTGCTTAAACTTTATTGCAAATCTTAATTGGATGTTATAGAATTTGAAATCCAATCTAAGATTCTCGCTAATTATATCTACATTGTGCACAGGATAGGGACATAGATAGATCTAGATAAAATATCCTTGCCTTGTACTGCCTCTCTTATTTATTTTCCCATGCAACAGTTGCAGGCAATGCCCTTGTTCTCTCATGGGACTGATCTGCATATACCTGTTTTTGCATTCACAGCCCTTAATCCTCCTCAGGGATAAGCAGGAGGGATTACAACAAGAGTATCCATGCTAGGTCAGAACAAAGGTCCATAGTGCCCAGAATCTCATCTCCCATACTGGTCAGGACTGGATATTTGCAGGGGCATATAGGTAAAGAAAAGGCATAGTTAGGCAATTCTCTCAATAAAGACTCCTTTTGGAAATATGAGGTTTTAGGGTTGTACCCACATTGTTGTATTTAATAGCCCTTAATGGGACTTTCTTCCATTCGTTCAGCTAATTGCTTTTTGAACTGATTTATATTTTGGCATCCAAAACATCCTGCAGCAATGAGTTATACAATTTAATTATGTATTATATGAAAGGCAATTTACACTTCTGCCTGATAATTTACTTGGGTGCTTGCTGGCTTTCGTGTTATGAATGGTGAATAACAGCTCCTAAATCACTTTCTCCCTGCCATTCATGACTTCATATATTTCAATTATACTATCCTTAGTCATCCCTTTTTGAAATTTGAATAACCTTGCTTATAAAATCTCTCCTTATATAGAAGTCATTCTCTATGTTTCATTATCAAAGTTACCCTTGCCAGTACCATTTTTAATTCTGATGATCATAGCTCAGTAGAACAGTGAGTTTTACTCTTCTGTAATTTTATAGCAGAACAATGCACAGTAAACAATATGTGCAACACCAGGGACTTCACAACACTCTGATTGTATTTTTTGTTAACACCAGTCTTTTGTTTTTCGTCTTTTGGACAGTAACGATTTCACAAAGGTATCTTCCCTGTAATCTCATGGCAGCTTAGCCTCTCTAACAACTTTGATGAGCGACTTTTTCAACAGATCTTTGCAAATGCGTGCGTGCTGTACCAACCATATCAAATTTGCCTATATGCTTAAGTGATTTCTTCATACAACAAATGAATGTGAAATATAGCTCCTCTTTACAAAAGCCACATTAACTGTTCCCCTCTGTATCACGTTTATCCATATATTTATTAATGTGACCTTTCGCTAGCATTTCAAAAGATTTACTCAACATGAAAGTGAGAGTTAGTTGTCTGTAGTTCTGTGAATTCTCTTGGATCTCTTTTTAAAGATTGCAACTCCCCGTTAGCCGGGTACCAAAGCTAATTAAAATAGTTACCTAAAAATCATGGTTGATTGTTCAGCAATGTCATACTTGTTTTCTTTTGGAACTCTTTGTTGAAAAACTTTTGATCCTGCTGATTTATTGCTATTCATAACTACATGTCTATAATCTTTTCTATTGTTGTTACAACCTGAAACTAAAGGATGAGTCCAATGTATCACTGAGCTGTACATTTACTTTGGAGCCTAGCTGTTAGAGGAGTAGTTTGACAATTCCTCCTTACTTTTTTGCTCAGTTTCTAGTGCTAGAGGATGTTGAAGCTCAGTTTAGAATTCATTTGTTCTGTAAATTAGGGTCTATTTTCATGTTACGAAAACCTTAGTTTTTCTTCAAACACACAAATGTCTGCTGAGTTACTATTGACATGACTTGTACATGAGCAGATTGAACATCTATAACAACGCATAGGATTGTTTGTTCAGACTGAATAAACTGGTGTTTTCATTAATCTACAGATGTAAGGAAATAAAACATTACCAATTACACTCAGTTCACACTTCAGTTTTGTGCTTTCTGTGAAAACTTCAAACTTACAGAAAGTATGAAGCTGAAGTATTTATTTGTCATGTTACTCTGAAGTCTTGACCCTTAAACAGTAGTCTTTATTCCCTGTGTCCATTATTTTATCTGGTTTTGCTATGAGAAGACCTTGTGTTATTTTTGCTTAGCTACACTTACTCACCTGCACATATAATGGTGTTTGGCTGTTTATTATCTGTATATAGTCTTTCATCTAGCATTTTGTAATTATGCTCTGGAAATATGATGTTGTCTAGGTGAAATTTACCCAGAAAAACACAGTCAAAATTTACTAGTGAGATTAAAAAGCTAATAAAGTTGTAAAATGTAGATCATCCATATACTTGGCAATTATGCTGTCAGTCTATGATTAGATTTCTATATAAAGAAGCTATGAGAGAAACTGTAAGAATGTTGCATAGCAAACACTACAGACATTAAAGAAAGCAATAAACACTAGACAAGTATTTGCAAATTAGAAAGTAATGTTACAGTAATGGTTTAAAAACTACAGCTATTAATATTGTTATAGAACAATGTGTTTAACACTTCAGTACTTTTAGTGAAAAAGATACTTTCAACAGAAATAACTTAGAAAAATTATTCTACTGCTTGACAAAGTTATCATTCATTAACATTTCACTTTTTGGTCTGAAAAAGCTTTTAGAATAAAAGAAAAAAATATTTATATTGTCAGAGATGGATTTCACTCCTCCATAAACTGACATTTTAACAGTTATTCAAGTATTTAACATATAATTTTTTCTAACAACTATTCATCAGCTGAAGTTCACCAGTGTGTTTCATTACATCCGAAAATGTATCACAACAGTAACTTAATCTTCTCAACTTCAGCTGTTGAATTCCGCACCCTGGTATCCCTTTCATGTTTTAATTCATTGATAGATTATTTAAATTGCAAATGACCACCTTTCTTTCCAGGATCTCCCCTCTTGGCCCTGCTTAAGCTTCAATTCACATCTTAATAAAAAAGAAATTTCATCATTTGCCTACTCAATTTTAGCAGCAGAATTTTCCTTTGATCTCTCTTTTATGTGGCACTTAATGTCTCTATATTTCATACAAAACCATCTAACTGTTCATTTTATGTGAGTATCTGTCCACCTTACATGCTAATATTTTTTCTTGTCCATCCTCCTTCTGTCCATTTTTTCTAATCGCGCAGGTCACCATCTCACAGGCCTTAGCATTGCACAAGAATTTTGAATTTAAACAGGAAATGTTTGTTTCAGTCACTGTTAAACCTTTGATAAATCAGAGCAAAATTTTAAAGGTCAAAGCCTTACCTCTCCTTTTGAGAAAAAAATGGTTAAAATTTTATTTTTTACTTTCTTTCTTCTCAGGTAGATTGTAATTTTATTAAAAAACTGAAAAAGTAAAAACATTAAGTTTATAAATATTTCAGGGGTTTTATGAAGTCAAAATATAAAGGAAATGTGTATACATAAACGCTACATCCAGGACTGAACTTTCATAATCCACAAATCACTGAAGCCCAGAAACACAGAATATAATAACAAACTGAGGTTTATACTTTGGCACAGGCACACCAGAAGGGTCAGAAATAAAACTCAAGTCATTCTGAGTTCATAACCTTTTCTTTCTTCCAGCCTACTTCTTTTATTCCTCTGTACCTAGTTATTTCAGTATTTCTGAGAGCACATCTGTTCATATATAGGAACTCGGCTCTGGTTTCACCTTTTTGCATTTCACGCCAGACACTACATCTGTAACAGCAGCAGCTATCACAAGAAATGCAAACACCGAGCTCCTGAGATGTATCCAGAGATGTCCAAAGTATTAGACAGTAGCATTCACACAATTAACGGCATATGCATACCGGTTCAAACAGAAAAACCCTGGAGGAAGGGTAAAGCAGTCCTGTTTCTTGCATGTCGCCTGCACACAGGTAGATTTGGGAACTGTGGCCTGAAGCGAGCACGTGCACCATCTGAAATCTGTGGCAAACTTGCTCTTCCGTTCACGGGGGCGAAAGGGGTGAGGTGAGGACCACCTGCCGCAGGACATGGCACACCATGCACGACACAGAGGGAAGTGGACAGGACTTGCTGGAAAATGGCAGAAACCAGCCTGGAAAGGTTACATGGAAGGAACCCGCAGGGAAATGGGGACAGGGGGGTGGCTTTCTGATTGGAAAGTTTGCAGGCACGTACATAGGCACAAACTTAGTAGGCGGCTGTGGCAGCTCTGCCACAGTCAGTGTAGTTACGGGTGGTGATGGCACAGGCTGCTCCACGGTGTTTGCATCCTCGGAAAGCCCCCATGTGTATCCATCTCGATGTTCAGGTCTCAGCATAGCATAGTTGAGTACCACCACAAGAAAAGTTAGAAGTACCACTAGAGGGCATTAAAAACAACATAACTAACTTACGGCTAATACCAACGGCAGCGCTTGGAAAGACCCAGATGAGAAAAGCCGCAAAGAACGACAGGAAGGATAGACAGAAAACATAGGGGTCCTATATGGTATATGTTGACAGAAATATAACTGAGCTGAAGGCACTGAAGGTCTGGAGCTAACAATGCCAGACAGCTTCCACAAAGAAGACAAGAGTTAATACTAAATTTTGTGTCAGCACTCAGATAATTAGCTAATTTACATATTTTCTCCTGTAGGCCATCTACTTAATGACTAGTGAATGTTATAAAAAGATGACAAAAATTATGTTGCATACTGCACCTAAAGATCAAATGGTGATCTTTAACTTCATTGAGGGCAATAGAAGCAGCAGTGGGTAGCAAATGCTTTACTCTCACCAGTAAGAGGTAAGGAAATTGTTGAGAGGTCTGTGCAGGCAGGTTGAGCAGAAGGGCAAAACAAAGGGTGCCTGCAAGCATCCAAAAAGCAGAGTTCTCATTTCTGTTCTAACAGTTAGACATTTTTCCTTCGTATCAGCTCAGCTGTGCAGCAGAAAAAAGAAGCAAAAGAAGAGGCACCTTGTAGGTTACAAGGTCTGCCAAGTACTGTCACTTAAAGAAACGTATGTTAAGTTTTCCTGCAGGCTTTCCCCAGCACTGGAGGATTTTCTTCACTGCATTCTCTGATTTATCTTAGGAGAGAAATCCAAAACGACCCAGGAAATGCTGCCAATGGTGAAGTCACAACATTTCTTTTTAAAGGCTCGATGTCCCAAACAGTCACATAAACTGAACATCCCTATCACAGTTTGCTCTACCTAGAGGTATCATATAAAAGATTTATTTACTGTTTAGAGATATTTTTTAAGGGAGCAATGTCTGTCTAGATCATTTTGTTTTGTTTCTGGTTTGAAAAGGTCTGCATATAAACATGTTATACAGGGTAAAGCCAAAGAGGGCTCAGCCCTTTAAGCCAGTAGTTCAAGCGGGACCACAAATACTTCACACAGGAGTGCGGAGATACAAGAGAATGGAAGCCAGCCAAAGCTGAGAGAAAACCCCAGTTTTTCTTATAATGGGAGAGGCAAACTGAATTAAAGTTGTGAACACAGACTTCCTAAAAGCTTGAGTCAGATGTGACATCTCAATTTTGACATGCATGATATATCTCTCACTGTCACTAATGAAAGAAAAAATGTGGAAAGCTTCTCCCATGGAAAGAGACACAAAACAGACAGGCATCCTCAGGGAAGAGTTTTTTAAAAGGTTTTCCTTGCAGATACTGAAGTATATGAAGAAATGAACATATCTGAAAGCAATATGAAAGGTAGAGCCACACTGGTGAATGTAGGTTTTTTACATATCACCTCTTCAGACAACAGCCATATTTATTGTAATTTTTTATCAGCTAATTTTTGCAGAGAAGAGATTTAAAGCTGAGGGGAAATTTCTTATAAGATTTGACAATTTTTGCTGCGTTCTCGTAAAGAAATGACATCATCTACCACAAGCTGTGTTGTCACATGCATTTTCCTAACATTTCAGACTACAGATACAGTACAGGTTTAGTACTTACTTTAGTAGACAGCACAACTGATCTTACCTGTTCCTGACCCGTCAGAAGTATGGGGTTCAAATGTAGCACCCAGCAGAGCACTGTGACAGAGGAGAGTTTTCAGCTGGTGAGAAGCCTGCCTGAGAGAGAGATGCAGATCTCTTTCTTCTGCTTACATTACCCAGATTTTTGTTACAAGTTTCAACTCTGGCTTCTTGCTATTCAGAATTAAAAATGTTACAGGAGGTTCAAATTTTTCCATTTGAAGTGCATGGTACTGGCAGAGAGACCACATTCCCTGAATTAAATGAAGTAACAATCCCCTAAACTGTTTAATTAATTAGATTCCTTTAGGAAAATACAAATTTCTGTAACATACACCTGATTATATTATCATAAGCTGTATCATTGGTATCATTCAAGTGGTGCTTATTTTATATTAAAATAAAATATTTTACATAAGAATAACATATAGTATAATTAATATAGTGCATTATATGTAATATGGTCATTTATGAAGTCCCTTACAGTGAAATTATTTCTCATTTTAAGCTCTATCATGACAGTAACAATATATTTAAAATTTCTGCAACTCCATTTACCTTAGGAAAAAGTTTTAATTTTCCTGCTGCATTTAGATAATTATGAATAGAAAGAATATTAAATATTTTAAGAAATTGATGGAAGTATGACTTAAAATGGACATTAGCCCACAATCTAATATGAAGTTATGAGGCTTGTAGACATTTTCTTTTGAGAATATCTTCACACAAACGTTCCTTATCTAGCTTGTTATGAGATCTCCAAACCTCCAGCAAACCTTAAGATTTTCCATGAAGACAATTTTTTTTAAGAGTAAGGGGTCTAATCTGGTGTTATTAATTAGGCTTGTACAAATCAAAACAGGAAGTCACATTTGGAAACTGCTGTTTACCACTGAGTTGACAACTCTGCCCATTCTTTTTGTCTTAATGACAAAAAGCTTTTAGATGAGCTGTCATTTATGATCAACTAATGACATCCAGTCTTTGTTGTAATTTCTCCTTCATCAAATACATCATGTCATAAAATTCAGCATATATAAGACCAGATATATCTAATTTCTTAGACAATATAAAAAAAATCCACAACATTTAGGACACTGTAACAAATACAAATACTGTTCGTTCACTGGAATACTACTGAAGACACAAAATACATCAGCCTACCCTAAAGAACTTAAATAATAACACCCAACTATATAATACTGTCCTAATGTACCCCCTCCCGCTCTTAAAAAAAAAAGCTTTTGAAGCATGGAAAATATTTCCAGATCCTTCGAACTGTATAATATGAATATAATCATCCTGTCATTATCCTCAGTATTGTTGTACACATTCACAAAACTAAATAAATCCGGTAACACTGAAATTCTTCTGGAGATAAGAAAAAAAAGACAGTAACCTTTTATTAACAAAACTCCAAGATCAAGCAGCAACAACTCTGTTTTTTTTACTGTGGAGGACCATGTAGCATACAAGCTGAGCAATTAGCTAGAATCTAGAGCTTTTTTACTCATTAGTTTGCAGATTTAGAGATATTTCCCAAAAGTTAAGGTTTATACCATCAGGTACAAAGGGTGATACATTGCCACAGTACAAAAAATGTCACTGTAGTATATTTTTAATATTGTATATATGTATACACATACAATCCAAATGTAGATTTGTTCTTGACTTAAAGGTAATCAAGCATTCAGTTGACTACTACAGTTGCGTAGCAGTCAACAACTGTTAGAAATGTTGATACTCCCTTGGAGGCAGCAAGCCACAGAAAAGAATATGCCATCTTAACTGAATCTTAAATTGTTTCCTCAAGAGAAACAAAAATATTTGGGTTAATGTCAAAAGTTGTGGTTTTTTTCAACCTAGGATCCATGTATTTAATGATTACTCAGTCTTAGAAAACAACACTGCTTTGCTCTAGCAGTCAGACAATATCTTTGAAGTACTATGGCTAACACTCTGCAAGACATTTGTTGTTTCACTGGCTCTTTCTCTGTCATTTTTTATATTTTCCCAGACATTAGCAACAAAAGCAGTTTCAAGAAGTTCTTCATGCTGAGAAGCTATACTAGAATTATTTCAAATAATATTCTGTTATTATGCAGACCTGAAATTGCAAACATTTTTTAAGCAATTAAAAACTACTTCTGCATCTACAACAGTAAGTTTGATTTCTATTAATGCTATCTTTACCATAATTCCATTTCCATTCATCTTGTCAATTGTAGTCTTTTCTTCTAGTGCACTGTCTCCCTTCCTTGATGAAATGTTTCTATCACTGTCAGAGTCATGATCCACTTTCCAACCATTTCTAACATTACATTAGTATTAGTAATTGGTAGATTTACCCTTAGATGGTGATCATTCTGCTTGTTCTTTGTTGCATTGTATTAGACCAATAAAACCTAGATATTGTGCCTCATGCAGCTAGTATATAACCTCTGAAAAACACATGGAAGAGAATTCTCATTAGAAACCAAAACAATGACTGCACAGGATTATTCGAGTTCATTTTCAGCTATTCTGGAAATATATTTAAAATGTACTATTTTGCATTTCAGCAGTGGTGGAGGCAGTTTCTACTCTGAGTTTTTAAAGAAATTTAAGGTGTTTTTCTTTAAAATATTCTTTATTGTCATGGAGCAATTATCAGCAAAGGTAGCTCAAAATCCAACACTCAGAATCCTTTGGGGGAATGATAAAGTACTTTCCAGTCCAGCTGTGTCAGCCTGACCATGTTCTTGTCTTCAAGTAAAAGAAGGTAGTATCGGAGGGAATTGAGACCTCAGATTTAATGAAAGTGTTTTCCATCACAGTTTTGCCGTAAAACTCTCATCCACACCTTCTCCAAGCCACAAGGAAACTTTTTTCTCTTTACAATATTGTCACTAGGCTCTGAGACCTTGCAAATACACCAGTACCACAGCAAAGTGTGCTAATGGTTGGACTTTTCCATATGTAAGCAACAAAGCCTTAAGAGAAATATCCAGAGAATTGGTAAGATCTGTGCCTTGTCCCTGCTATAGTACTAACTGGACCCAAAGCCCATATGTAACAAGCAGGTAGTTGTTATTCAGATGGGAATTGACTCTCACATATGTTTTCTTCCTTGAGTGCCATTTCCTTACAAAACTGACAAACAGAAAAAGAGCATCTTGGATAATATCACTCAAAAGTTGGCACAAATCATATAATATTGGCCAAAGTTTTGCTTTTCTTTTTGAATGTTGAGGTTAATTACTTCAAAATGCTAATTTGTTTGCTAGTTCAATTGCTTAGATGTAAAGGTGAGATTGCATCTGAAAGCTGAATTTGTTTCTTTTATCCCTTGTTCATTAGGCAGAGCAAGGATAAACGACAGTCATGTAAACCAGATGAGCAGTCACCTTGAAATGGTTAATGGTAGCTAACTGGAAGGCTACAGTATAGCAATTTCTGGATTTATGCATAAAATATTGGCATTTAGTAGTTTTTATTTTTAAAGATAAAAAGGAGGAACATTGGACTTCATTATCCCCTTGCCAGTAGTCATCTGTTATCTGAAAATCAAGCTCTGCATGAATCTGATAGTCTGATCTTGCAAATTTTATGACTTTCTCTGCTAAAGCTGTCTGCTTTCCATATAAGCATGTGAGAAAGGTCATAGTGCAAATTCTCTGAATCACTCATCCTTTGTGACCCAGTGCTGGTGAAATTATGGGGGTAACACGCTTAGATGAAACCTCCTTCACACAAAGTTGTGTTTCCTAACCTTTTTACCGGAGGGATTATACTAACAGGAAGGGCAACACGCTCAGGGGCCGTAAGCAGGAATTCTGTCTGCTTTTCTGCAGAGAGGAGAGGTGGCACAATGCTTTCTGTCATCCTCTCTCATCGTCTCCGTAAATGTAGAAAAACTGTTGCAGTAGTACATTCAAATATAGGCACTTGATGTCTCCGAATACTGCATAAAGATCAGATAAGATGCACGTCTGGAAACAAAGCTGGTACTGAAATTGCACAGAAGCCTCATCCTTTGTCAGCTTTCTTTAACAAATACTTCAGCTGCAGAAAGACCATGATTTTTCAAGACATTTTTGTCTGGAAGCTTGTTCCTAAGAAAGCATGGTTCTCCAAACAGAAGAAGGAAGGAAACAGCTAGAATACTTTTTCCTTGCCTGTTTTGTAGTCCAAAAAAACTCCAAAACCAAACATTTCAGCCGTAGACTATGCAAAAAAATAGGCTGTTGACAGAATTTCTTCACAGAATGGCATCTGAGCCAGAGATGTGCTGTTAGCTATGAACTAGTAGATTTCATTGTTACAGGCTTGATAACATCTGCATAAAGCAAACTTAACCTTATTAAGGTTAGTATCATTTCACAATGACTGCAACATCCTAAGCCCAAATTCAGGTCAATTACCTCCACATTATGAATGCTACTTGTGCACACTTTCGCTTTTCTAAAAATGGTATTTAAAGGAAAAAAAGACAACTAATTGCCCCCAGTATATCTGCCACTCATTTTTCTTATTGGAGTTCTTTGAGTTCTTCTCTATAAGTTCAACTTCAGAAATCTGCAGGGTGCAGTAATTACACCAAGACATGAGAAAGTCCTGCATAGCAATAAATTTCAGTCTAAAACCACACCTCCAGAATACTGATGAAGAGGAAAAATAAGAACGAGAAAACAAATATGCCAATATTACATACTGCTGCAGTCCCCTTGGTGGGCTATATGATACTACTTCATGAATAAAGATGGAGTAAACTACATTTGTAGCATAATAAGAAAAGGTAATTAGTGCCATCTATTCACCACAGTTAGAATTTGACTAGAACAATTTGATTACTTTTATCACATTTTAAACTTTGAGTAAGATTTTCAGCTCTCTAATCCAGTTAGTGGTAAAGTGCGGAGAATATAAGTCAGCTTCCCAATATGATTGATGAGTATGTGCTGTGCAGGAAAGGAGCTGGAAAAAAATACAGAACTCATAATATAGACACTGTCTGCTTGCGTTAAAGCAAATCTCTTCTAAATCAGTTTGAATCCTTCAGCCAGACTAAAATATAAGCTTAGTATCTTCTCTGAACAAACAGGAAATGGAAAACTATTCATAGGAAAGAGGAGCCCTTTTTTTGGTTTGAACTTAGCACTATGATCTTTCTGATATGCATTTATTATTTATATTTTGTTAACTCCCACATCTTGCTGAGAATTGGACTCTAGTCATGCTGGGTGTTATTACGAACATAGAGGTAATTATAGTGATAGACTATTTCAAATTCAAATAAATAGAAATTTATTGGCAAAAGGTTGAGTGATACACCCTGAGACAATGACAAGCACAGGGACTTAAATACCAAGACCCAGATCTTCACAACCATTGATGTCAAAGCAGCCTTGGTAAAGTGAGGCACAGAGTTTGTATCAGGGACACATAATATCAGCCTGCACTAACCAAAACTCCCTGTGTTACTCCTAGTCTAAGTGACCCTGTATAAGGGTAGACGTTCATTTGTTGCCCCTTCTCCGGAGAGCTGGAAGCCAGCTCCATCCAGATCCAGTAGTAATGGCAAAACTGAGCAAGCAGACAGACCCCTCAATCTCTTTGAAGGAGGGGTGCCATGTAACTACCTGTCCACTGCACGCTTGTAATCCACGGAAGTGCCAGGAAATTACTTGTCCCTGTCGGTTTATTATGATCCAGGCCCTGTCAAGAGTGGAATGTTTTCCAGAAAGATTATGTCATCCTGAGCTGTGCTTATCATGCTTTCAAACTTCTCCTTTTTTGTTTCCTGAAAAATTAAGGTTATTTAAGGACTCTATTATTATGGTGATGATAATATGAGAGCTTTTTATTGTTTTATTCTAAGAAGAAGATTTTTCTATTGATGAAAATGTGGAAGCTTTTCCTAGATGATGAGATAACTAGTTATATTGCATCCTGTTATGAATAATCACACTGTTTTCTGATATGATTTTTTTTAATAAACATTCATGTGGTGTGTAGTTTTGCTCTGATGATATAGCTTTATGTGCCAGAATACAAATTATATTTCTTTATAAAATATTTAAAATGCTGTGGGATTAATCTTTTTATATTTAATTTCCACCCACGGTGTTTTGCAGACTTCTTTATGACAAGATTTTTCTTCTTTTTTGTAAATGTTGTGGAATATGAGGACTTATATTTTTCCTGTCATTTTCCCTGATGTTCTGCAATTTTTCTTTCAAAAAGATAAACCTATAAAAAAATGGCAGTAAGGGCAGGGAATTGCCTAGGGTTGCAGTCTAGGAAGTGAAATGAGAGGATTTAAATCAAATCCTTATTTGGATCAAAACATTGCCTTAACAATATTCCAAACATGTAGTTTCAGTTTTACACGTTTTTGCAACTGCAGGGGACCTTATTTCCATGACAGGTGCTTTGGTCCATCCTGTCACCTCCAGCACTGGGTGTTCAGTGCACACTCATCTAGTAGTTTGATTCCTTTGGAACACCCAGTATATACATACCTACTTTGAAGAGATAGTTAAATAAGTACTGTATTTATTAGTATTATTTTCCATTTAAGGATTTCAATGCAAATTTCAAAACATAAAAAAATTTACTGCTTCTCTGAATAGACAACATTTATTTCCTTTTTGAAATACTGAAGCCTAAAATTCCAGAGGAAATATGAAGTACTCCTAGTAATAAAATGAAAACTCAAAACTCCAGCCTTTCACCTAAATACCTTAGATACACTGATGGCTTTTCATTACATTCGAACATTTCATAATGCTTAATGATTTTATCACATAGTTCTTCTGCAAGGTTAGCAGCACCATTATCCCTGATTTACAGATTAAAAAATAACATACGTGACTTAGATAAAATATAGGCACCTGAGCTAAAAATTAGATCTTCAAAACTGTTGCACTTTTGCCTCTTATCTCTGGAGGTGTCTGATGACGTTCCTTCACTTTGGCCCTGATCTTGATTTCGTTCCTCTATTAAAAAAGAATTCTTTTCAACAGGAGAGAATGCAAAGACGGTTGTCTGATAGCACTTTCTGGGGAGAGGAATAGAGTAGCAGGAAAACTATTCAGCAAAAAGAGGAATTCCCTCTTTCTGGTTTGAAACATATTTCACAATAGAAGATTCTGGGTGTGGGGGGTAACATTAGCCTGCCTAAGGAGAACATCTGCACTCTGAAGAGACAGGTTTTAAAACAGATCCTTTCTCTCTGTATCTCTATGGTCAGACTACCTATAGATGTATTTTTCCCTCAGTCAGATATACTGGTTTTGTGCAACTCCCCAGTGAGAGTTTTGGAAAAGATTCAAGGGGACAGACAGCCAAAAGTTAAGTGTACAACTGCAGGACAAAATTACAGAAATACTTCTGTAAGTAAAGAGAAATATCAAAAATTGAATTATTGCTGTGGCAGGCAATTTAATCTGTTCTAAGCTGCTGGTTGCCCTTTGGGCAGACTTCAAGACTTACTTACAAACTGGTCGAAGCGCAAAACAGCTCTCTTTTTTTTTTTAAAAAACAGTACTTGCCAGTGAATACAGGACGGAAACTACTACTGACTCTCTGCATGACCTCAGACAGGTCATATTAGCCCAGAGTCTTTCTTCTTTCCATTAATCAGATTTTCCACTTCACTCAAATATTAATATGAAAAAAATGAGCAGCCTTTAATACTGAATTAATGTTTCAAATACTCCTGAGCATTAAGGCATTGCTCCGATAGTTTTAAGGTATAGTTACTGCAGAAGATGAGAAAATGTCAATTAGCATAATGTAAGCCAACAGAGCATGTGAGATGGCAGGGAAAAGATTATAAATGAGCAATAACATAGAGGTGTGTCCAGATGGAACAAACCCCAACAGGCAGCATTACCCCATTCCTTGTCAGAACGGGCCATAGGATTGTGGAGGGAGCCAGCACCATAGCAGATCATGGAAGAAGATGTGATGCCCATCCTAACTGGTGCACTTGGCTGCAGCTGGATTAACTAGGTAAACCTTGCAAGATTTGTGTGTGTTACAGATGACATTGCGTGATTTTGTGTGAGAAGTGATGTTACCTCCCTCTGCATCTTCACTGGGATCAATCTGGAAGAGGTATATTCCGCTGGGTTCTCCACATACCTGAAATAACAATGACAATGATGGACTGTATGGAGCATAGTCAAAAATTATCTGAGAAGTGGAAACACTTCTTACAGTCAGAGACTTCAAACAAAATGTCAGTCTTTCAATCTTCTCACTTTTTTTTTCTTTTAACAACAACAAATTTACAAATTATTTGCTGTTGAGAGTATAAATGCCTTTGCAGACAGAAATCAAAATATTTTTAGCAGATAAGGAAGCATTACATAGCAGAATGCAATATAGTGGGCAAGTAGTATGATGCATTATTGGGCACATGCCCAGATTAGTTAGGCCTGTGGAGAAGATAAGACCGGCTTGGGCAGATTCCCTCACTGCTACAGCTATGTGGCACTGGGGTGTATTCGCACACCTCTTGAGTTCTGTGGATGTATGCTAGTGCAAAGCAGCACAAACAGGTAACAGTTTGAACTGGAAATTATAGTATAGAAAATACAGTGTATCAGCTGAATTAAAAAACACCCTACTATTACTTTTTTTTGCGAATCAGCTGTTTCATTAGGAGACAATCATGTCTCAGCCTTCCTTTTCATAAACAGATGTAAGTAAAATACATTCTATAAAATCTACTTGAAGAAGTTACCAAGAAAAAGCAGCAGATGTTAGTTTTCCTGAGTTTTTCAAATGTGGACTAGCTTTCTTAAAGATTTGATTAGTCAGACATAAGTTCTCAGGAGTAGCTACAATGCAGCTGGGCAGTTTACTTGAAACTGGAAGCTGAGATAGGTAGATTAATAAAGTGCTTCACCTAAAACATATGACTCTCTGAAGTTACCTTGAGGACCATGAGAGCCCCAGGCTGTATTACAAACTTTATAGGTAGAAAAGCAGCCCTTGCACTTCATTCTGTTCAACACACCTGAGCAATGGGCACGTGTTGTTGTCACTGTTGACTGTATTACAGGTGCAGTAACAGTATTTTATGTGCATGGCATTTTCCCCCACCTTGTTTGGGCTATGTATAGGAACAAGGAAAATGCCTTTAGCTACTGGAAGTCAGAATGAAAAGGAAAGGAAAATGTTACAGTAGCTCTTGAGAAATAGAATGGTTATAGATTTTGTAAGAAGATATTTTAGAAATATAGAAGGAATAATAAGAAAAAGTGGGGACGTGTCAATGCAGGAAAAGAAAGGCACGACTGAGGGTAAAGCTGTCTGCCATGAGCACAGAGAAAAAGCAAAGCATCTACTATGAGAGGTGAGAAAATATTTTTGCTCATTTTCTAGAAGCAGTGAGACAACTTTAAGGATATATATGAAAGATGGGAAGGGATATGAGCTTAGAAAAATCCAGAACAAAAGCAGAAGAAAAGACATGTTCAAGTTGAGAAGTAGAATTAAGAATTATGAGAATTCTTCCTCCTCTTACTAAGGTTTTCATCTGTATTCATTATTGTGTAAAGTCCCATCCAGAAGTGTATGTAGAGACTCTCATATTAGAGTTTTTAATCAGAAAAGGTTGGTATTATATTTCTAGTTCCTATATAATTTTCTATCATCACTAATACCTTTCCTCTCTTAAGAAACTCTGTTTCTGGCCATTAATCCTCAGAAATATGTGCTTACTTCCTTCAGAAATGAATATTATTGATCTTTGTCCATTGTTTCAGATCTTCACATCCCTGTCATCACTATGTACAGAAAATGTGTGCTATGTAGCAAAAGGTGCAAACTTTAATTAACATTCTTTCATCAGCCCCACTGGGTTTAATATGTTCAGATTATTAATAAAGATAGCGAGGTGTTGCAACTCATCCTGGGTTGCACAAAACCACTTTTTCTAGGAAGCTGCACCTAAGCCACGATGCTTTAGGCTGGAACAAAAAATGTCATTGCAGATCAAAAGACTCGAACTTACCTTTGGGATTTACACAGACTTCTCATTTAGTGCAGATCGAGGTTATATGTGTGATCGCATATTCATTGGCACAATAGAAAAATCCTTGCGTGCCACATGTTCTTTCTTGTTCTTTTACAGACTCACAGAATGGCTGAGGTTGGAAGGGACCTCTGGAGGTCTTCTGGTCCAACCCCACTGCTCGAGGGAGGGGATCATAAAAGCTTTTTGTAAAAGGGTGAAGTAGAAAGACTTCTGCAAGATCTAATCAACAGAATTAGGCTATGTTTTGCAGAGAAGAAACATAAATGAGAAACAGATGGCTTTCATACATGGGGCATAGACTTCCCTTAAGAACCTGTAGGTCTGCAGCTAGTGTGAAACACGGGTAACAGAAGAGCGGTGGCACAGATTTTGGGGCAGATGCTGTATTTGATACAAACAGTAACAGATAACAAGTCAATTTTAACAAGATGCAACTTTAAAAGATTACCAAATGTTCCTGCTGCACCACTGAGACCCTCATCCTCTATTTTACAAAAAGACACCCATATTGTTACCTCACTTCTAACAGAATAACAAGGTAGGTCAAGGTTGTTGCTGAGGTGGTAGTTTCTCCCACTACTGCTCTCCACCAAAAGCCTGAGGATCTGCCTCCGTAAATGTTCCAGACGCACACCTTCACCATACAGACCGAAATGAGATTACCTGGGTCTACCAATTAAAGCGGAAAGATCAGATACCAAGTTTTTACACCCCTTTCATATCAAGTTGGAGTATTCAGTGCATTGGTTTAAACACTTTGTATCGTTACACACAAATTGTCGTAAGAGAATGCTATTAAGGATTCAAATGTTACTTATATTGTGTATATAAGTATGGATGATGCTACTGGCTCAGACAGTGATGCATATATGTCAGACAGCAAGGGAAGAGCATTTTTCCTCCAGTGAGCAACAACTTGCAACTGTAGTGTTTCCTGAGCCAGAGGTGCTAGGATTGTCCTCATCACCCTGAGCCCTCATCTCTGCTGCAAGTCAGGGACATGAGCCTACTTTGTATTTAGCAAAATAAACTGTCAAGGGTTTAAAGTATTCCACACATTTCCTTACAGGAAAAGCAACAGTGATGTTGATGTTGATGCAAATTTGGGTATGGGAATAAAATTAAATTTGTGTCTAATATATTTGTGTCTAATAAATTTGTGTCTAAAATAGAGGCAATAACACCAAAAAATTAAAAGTTATGCTTTTTTCTATTTCATAATTGTTCTTTCGATGCAACGTTATAAAAAAAATTAACTAAGTAGCTGTATCTCCTAGATATTTTAACATGGTTAGATCTTCTTTTTCTTCACAATCTTAAAAAACCCAACACTTTTTCTGGGATAGCCGTGATTAATATGACTAGTCACAGATGTCTCAAGCTATATAGAAGGAGTTACAGATAAAAGATAGGGAGAGAAATTAAGACTCTGCTCTAAAAATCAAATATGCCATTACCCCAACAGTCTGCAGACATGAGAAGTATTAGTGTCTAAATGGCCCCAAAGTTATAAATAAAACAGGCCTTTGCTTTTACTCATTTCCTTCGTATTTATTTTTTGCATATACTTTTGTGTAATCGTGGAATAGGAGCCATAAATGATGCAACACATAATGTTTGAATAAAGAAAAGCTGTGGTCTTCCATCCTATTAAAAAACCCAAACACAACAACAACAACAACAAACCCTACAGTGCACTCAGCTATATTCACAGATGAAACTAGAATTTCACTTTTCCTTTTTTATTTTTTTTCCTGTGAACAGTCATGTTTAAACTATTACTCAGCATAGATAAATCACCTCAGTGGGACTTTTTA
This sequence comes from Harpia harpyja, assembly GCF_026419915.1. Lineage (NCBI taxonomy): Eukaryota > Metazoa > Chordata > Aves > Accipitriformes > Accipitridae > Harpia > Harpia harpyja. Next base: position 14,144,614 of record NC_068944.1, on the reverse strand, counting down.
AAACTAGGTCTTTCTTGGCAGCTATTTCATCTCATCTCATCTCATCTCTATCAGCATTAATGTTGCATAGCTGGGAGTAAAAAAAAAGATAAAATAACCTATGGTTTTCAAGATTAGTGATGATGGTACATATACATCTCTGGATTCATCAGAAATCGAATGCAAACTTGCAAGCAGATTTCCTAAATATATTCTGTTAGTCCAATAAGAAAATGCCTCATCTTATTTTGTTTCATGCTCTCAGAAGTCATTTGACCACATGAACGCAAATAAAACCTGCATTCATTTTGGTCTGGACATGTCTCACTCGACTGTGAGAGCTGTGAACGTGTGAAACAAGATTAACAATCCTGGTAATTAATATTTAGATTTCATGGCAGCAATTCTCAGTAACATCTCTAAAATACTTCCAATTCTTTCTAGAAAAATAAATCCTCCTGGCTTTCTGGGGTTTCATGTAACAATCATGGTGGGTGGGGGCTACTTTCCTTGTTTGTTTTATTTTGCATTTATGACAAACACTGAATTCACCCATCTTGGGCAATAAAACTCTTTTTTACTTTATAGTTTTTGTTTTGTTTTGGCTTGGGTTGAGTTTTTTTGGAACTGTCGCAGCAGCATACTTTAATACTAAGGAAATAACTCTAGTGAAACGTAAGTCTCTAGTCTGTGTGGAGAATACATTTAAAACAGTAACTGGGATGTTAACGTTTCCTAACTGAGGCATAAAAAAATTCCCACCATCTCACTTTCCACAGATGTCTAAAGATAGTGTGCCATATTACTGTATCAGCATATTGTTTCTGGTAACAGATGCCATATTTAAATAAATAAATAAATACACAAGAACAGATACACACCAAAAGCCCCAGCAACTTAAGGCCATCTCATTTTGGTACTGATTATTTCAACTGATTATTTAATTTTAGAAGTATTTCCCCATTTGTTCATTCAGAAGTATTAAATTAGGCAAATACTGGACTAAAGTAATGCCTTGTCTATTTAAAATGAAGGATCCTAAAATATTATCACAAAAATAGCAAAACTACAACCTTTATCAAATATTTAGATTTGAAATCATAGGTTTAGACGAATGCTGCTAATGACCTCTAAGAAAATCAAACACTACATACCATTCCTTCCATTTAGTTGAAAGTGGCCTGAAAATTTATTTGAATTAACAAATATAGAACTGATTTATCTTACATCTACACAAAAGAGCACAATCAATTTGTCTTGTTTTTATCCAGCACATTTAATTACATATTTTTTCATTTTTCAGGTATGAGCTGTGATTGTCTTATGTTTTTGGAAAGTACAGCTCTCTGTTGGACTTACAACAACAAATTACTACCTTTATTTCTTTGCTTCTCAAAAAATGACTTCCCATTTACTACCTTTCTGTTCGTAAGACAGAGAGCATCAATAATAATGATATTATTTTATAAAATAAATACACAGGGATATATGTCTGATGTGATAATAAACATCAAATAAGATGAGTGTGTTGGAATTGCAAAATAAAATCACAAAAATGTGACCAAAACTTTCTCATGTTTTACCATTCCCACATCCCAAGTACCAGCTACCTCCAGTAAAGACTGAAGTTGTGTAATACAACAAAAAATAGACATCTTTAATTATACAAGGCAATTAAATAAAAATAAATCCTCAAAGGAAAAATCCAGTGTAATCCAAGAGGTAATCTAATTACAAATGAGAGTAAGTTATTAAAAGTGAAGTATTTTGATAATAAAGAATAATTAAGAAGCAAGCAGACAAACACAGCGCTCATCTTTTTGAGGAAGCAGAATTTATTGATGAAAACAACAGAATAAGCCTGTCTCTATGCTCATGTAAAAGAGAAGGCTGAAAATAGGTAACTAGATGCAGGATTAGAACAGTTTCAGTTTATTGGCATTTCATTTTAGTTATTATTTGGTTTCTTTCTTTTAATTACAAAAAGTGTGAAGAATTTGCATGCAAAAATATTTGCTAGTCTCCCTCCATCACTGCCCAACAGAGGATTTTTGCACAATTTTTTCTACATTTACTGAAGAAACAGATGGTCATTTGAAGTCAGAGGAACCGAGTTAAATTTCACACCTGCTTCACAAAGTTCATGCCTCCTAATACTGCCATATAACATATATATTTAATTCCAAAGAAGACACTGTGTCCTAGAAAAGTGCTGGCTGGGAAAAGGGGAAAAAAACAATCTACCCCCAGTTTTCTGTGTTTCTCCTGAGGTTGAACTCTTTTCTTACAGTGGGATTCTGCAATCACTTGATTTTAACCCATTTGTTAGGAAAATTATTAACTGCATTGAGCTGAAGTCAGTTGTCAACCAAATCCCATCCTTATCTTAGGTGGAATCAGATTGACTTTGGACCGGATTAGTACATTTATTACTGCAAATAATTCATTTACTTTCTAGTACTGGTCAAAGTTACAAGTCCAATGTTTGGTTGCATCTTTAGAACTCATTTTCTAGAATCTATTTCTTTAGGTTTCTGTAACTAATAAGGTTATTTATTGGAAATCTCCTGTTAATGATTCATTTTGACAATATAAAGCTAGCAGTTTCCTTTCAGGTCAGCTTTATATCTACAGCGAAGGCGCCACACCTCTTGTTGGTTTGAATTAAGGATGTAGTAATAGCTCCAAATGCAAATTCTCTAACTTTTGAGAGTCCCCAATCTGACATTACTTAAACATGGGATTTAGTATTTATCAATTATTTGTGCACACATATAGTTAGAACCAACACTAGAATTGAGATCTTCCAAGAGATGAATGCTAAGAGTCATCAGTATACCTTTTACTGATGCATCTGAAGGACTTTATTATGTAAATGATGTGACCCACATTATTATACCAATTCGACTGTACTAGCAGCATTTCTTGTTGCTGTTGTTAAATGGTTATTAATAGAAGAATTGAACAGCTGCACAACTTCTAGGTCTATAAAACAACAAGAAGGGAAACAAAAATACCTCCCAGGCTTTGCTCTCTTAACAACATATACTAACTGCAACTCATATTTTACAGTTTTAATAAAATAATTGACACCTCTGGCTATTAGATTTTCTTCAAAATACTGATTTGCATTAGCTTTGCTTTGAAAGCCTGGTAGACACACTTGTCATTAGAAGATTCAGGGACAGAGACAAAAAAATGAGGAAACCTGTTGGCTGGTTTTGCATTTTCTGAGATTCTGGATAACAAAAGCATGCCTTTGTATAAAGTCCTGTTCTATCTAATGCCCTGTTCTTATTGATTTGCTGCAAGACTCTGGGAATAGTGTTTTAATTTATCCATGTCTTGACATTAATGATTTTTTAATATGGACTTTCCTTTGTAGATCCTATTCTGACAGGTGATCTGGTCAGCACTAGGTTTACAGTTAGGAAGTGACTGTTCCTTTCCTGTAATGGCTACAAATGAGCTAGAAATCACTTCCCATCTTGTATTCCAACATAGGAAATAAAGATTTTAGGTATAAACTACAACAGGTACTGGAACCAAAATCATTTCCTTTCCTAGATAACTCTTTCCTTCCTAACAACTGCATAATGCCCTGCTAATCTGTCTCATGTCCGTTTCCACGAGGATGCTCTTTACTAGCTTTTTGTGACATAAGTGCATAAAACCAGCAGCATCTGGGCAGCATAATGCATATTTCATATGGATTTTGAGCTGAGAAATTAATATTTATAAAGATCATTGGATGAAATGTTCCATGTGAAAACTGAAATGTTAAAACGTTGCTGATTTTGAACTTTCATCAAATGAATAGATGTGAGCAGAATTAAAAAAAAAAAAACAAACCCAAACTATTTGATTCATAAAACTTTGATCCCAATACTGTTTTTCAGGTTAATCACATTCAAAAAGTATGCACCAGCAAGCCTCCCTCAAAGTCTAAAAGGGGGGCAAAAGATGAACACAGTTTGAAAACCAAAGTGTGATTTATTTGCATTTCCTGAAGTATTTCTACTTCAAGAAAGAGCATTTAAAAACAATTGAGTCAGGTCAAAAAAAAACCCCCAAAAACCCAAATAAAGCAAAATCCCAAGAACAGGAGCAAGCATTATAAGAAAAAACCCACAGAAATCAATGAAGAGTCACTGAAGCCAAATTCTACATAGAAAACATGAAAATGTTGGGTTTTGGTCAAGCATTCTAGTATTTCCAAGCCAAAAATGTTCTTGTGTCTAACTGCACTGTCAGAGATCCAACTACTCCTTTAGGCTTCTCAATCTTTTTTGTTGTAAAGAACAACCAAATAAATCAACTAATTGACAAAGTACTCAATACCTGGACATCTAGCCTTTTTCAAGTTAACAGAGGAGAAAAATCTCATAATCTTGAAAATTTCCCTTTTTCTGGGTGGATAGTAGTTTCTTGCTGTTTTTTCAGGGTTTTTTTTCCCCTTCTGTAGACCTATATTTGTCTGAAATCCTTCTCTTTTCTTCTCCCAGGTACATATCTTCTCTTCTTCAGTCTGATGAGACCATTTTATTATCACCATGCAAATGCCCTGAGTCATGATTTTCCTCCCCAGAAGCAATGTTGTGCCAGTCCCTACCCCAGAGTCTTAGAAAAATTGGGCATTATATCCCTGATACATACAATTATTCACATTAGTCCTAGTATTCTACAGACAACTCATAATCCTCTACTTATTGCCAGAAATTTTGCCAGAAATTTTCCAGAAAGTCAATTACATTTACAGAATATATCCATCTTTGACCAAACTAGGGTCCATGATTTGCACCAATGGCATATTTTCCAGAAATGCTATCTATATATGAGAAATTTTGTCATCCACAGTGCCTTAACATAACAAAAGGAGCTAGGCACCCTCTTCAACCCCTCCAAAATGTATAATGACCCTCTATATGTACGCCATAGGTTTCTCCACCTCAGTGGCAGAACTTCAGTAGTTAAGGACTCCCAGTCTGCAGAGACTGCATAAGACTGGGGCACCGGCAGGAAATGAGCTGGGGCAGGTAGGAGGCTCTGCTGAGAACTGCACAACAATAAAACTATGCCCTCTGCTTTCCTGCTAGGATAAAGCATTTTGATTCAAAGAATTAACATCTAGCAGTAAAGGTGTCAAAAACCTATAAATGGTTATGGCAATTTAAAACAAAAAAAAGTCATCATTAAATTATCTCACAATCTAGAGATTTGTACAATGAAATGTCTGAAGTGGGAACATTTGAATTAATCTCATTATAACCCCAATAGGTTGCTTCGGAGTTTCAAAGTACTACTGTACTCAGTTTAGCTATTTCAAAATTCACCACACTGAAAATGCAACAATAAAACCAGTGAAGGCTTGACAAATCTAAATAAGGTAAATGTGTAATCCATGTTACAAAGGGAGAGATAGGGATCTGTTTCTTTCTTACTATAGTTACTGTATTTTTTCAGTACCAGTGTATATATACAACAGAAAAGTTCCTTAAAGGATCAAGAGTTCATCTGACCATCTGAACATTTTGAGATTTTGCTTTCTGAAAATAGACGGAATAACTGTTTGTATACAAACAAACCAACCCCCACCCTACACTGTTTACCTACTTGAAGCCAGGTACAAGAGCTAACCAGAAAGCAGGGTGATGTGAGGTCGGTGGTGGGTTACAGACCATACACCTGATGTAGAGTTCGTACTCGCAAGCAGCTACTTTCAGACACACAGAGTATATGACAATTTAAGTCATCTGACCTCCAGGATCTAATTTAAAAAGGGAACTCTGGATGTTAAAAAATGAATAAATACGTGTTTTCCCACCACAAAAAGTGTTAGTTGCACTTAGAAAAAAATTCATATTGGATTTTTGATGTGGCACCTCCTTTAGAAAATTTCAGTCCACAAAAAAAAAAAAAAAAAGGATGCCAGTGAGATATTTAATTACACTTACTCAGGTAGTTGTCTAAACCACAAGAACAGTAGTTGGTATAAACCAGATTAAAGCCATCTGTCTGGAAATTCTCCTCTTAACCCTGACTTTCATTGTAAGAGTAGTCAGAATAACCTTGCCAAATAAAACTGGCTGTCATGTGCCATTATAGACATAATCTTACCCACTGAATTTCTTTTCTTGATTTTTTTTTTTGTGTGTGCTGTTTTCAGAAATTTAAATCTATGATTTGAAAAAAACCTTTTAGGCCTGTCTTAAAATAAAGGAGCTATAATTTTCAAAAGATACAGAAGTATTTGCCATAGTATAACTCTTGAAAAAGGGCAGAGGCTATTGTGTATCATCCATTAAAGAATATGAAATTATGCCTTAAAGAATTCTTTTAAATTATGATTTTTTTGTAACACAGGTTGCCATGAGAGATACTCATTCAGTGGCAAAGATCCAAGCCAGATATAGCACCTGTAAACAAAAAGCATCAATTACATGTTAAGCAAAATAAATGAATGTTACCTATTGTCATTTCAAGGACTGTATTGGAATCTAAAAGACAATTAAGAGACAATAATTTTAAATATATACTCTTTATACTCTTTAATGTCTTTCTGAACTAACATTTTTCAATTTACCTCTAGATAAAAACTCTAACCAACACTTGATTTGTACTAATATAACAGAAGGAGTTTAATCAGAAAGAAACAATAAAGCCTAGAAGTCTAAATGACAATGAAGCTTACTGTGGTACCTATGGTATTGGCTGTTTCTGGTGCTTTTATTTAGTGGAAATAAGGATCACATGTTAAGTCAATGGAGAGAAAAAAAAAATTATAGTGCTTAATAGCTGTATTTAGAAAAGATCAAAGAACAAAGTTGAGGACCTCTGGGTGAAGTTAGGTAAAGCCTTCTCTGTGATGGATTTGTAGGTATAAAGCATAAAAATCAAATACTATAAAATGGTCTCTTCCAGTCCAACATTTGCATGTTTCTTGGAGGCAACAGAGAAATTCCAGGAAGAAGGAAAGCAGCAAAACTGGACCAAGTTGGGATATTTTGTGTACATTGTAATCACGAAGCTCAAGAAGTAACACTCAAAGCTATGCTAAATGTGCTCTGGAAGCTGTTCACCACTCCTAAACCTTGTGAGTTGCCAACAATATTCCCAGTTAGCCTATGATGCAGCTAACAAGCAATAAAACTAAGACTATGAACTCTTACAATGAAGTAGAAATTTTTCCCCATGGAAATGAAAGAAGAAATTATACAGAAGCAGTACATTAAAAAATTCTTATGGATCATCTCTCTTTAGTACTCCTAATAAAAGTTTTCAGCCAGTGGAAGATTTTGATCATCACAGAAAATCATAGTGACACTTAGGAAATTATTTCCACATCATCTGGAAAACTCTTGGTCTAATCACTTTGCTCTGTCTGGTCACCATTCCCAATCTTCATTCTTTCAAGGACCATTATCTCACATTAAGCCTCCTATATTGAAGACTGATTTTGGTAACATTTGTGTTAGACTAATTCTTTGCCCCTATTTACCATATCATATCATAGAATCATATCATAGAACACCACTTGTAAAAAACCTACCTGTTTGCAAATGTAAGAGCTTGTGAGAGGGGAAGTGTTTCCAGGGATATCAAGAGCAGGTGGAGTTCATCACTGCACCTATATCTGGCTCCAAGCCTTCTTTTCACAGCACCTGGATCAGAAACTACATAGTCGTAGTTAAATGTCCAAATCTGAACAGTTTGCATATTGTCAAACTGACCCATTTCCTATAATGTATGCCTCTATGTGTGGTGAGGTAAGGACTCTGCTCTGGTGCATCCATTCCCACCCACATATTTTCACCTTTGAATATTTTATTTTATTTTATTTTATTTTATTTTATTTTGTGGCAGGCTAAGAAAGAAGCAAGGAATCTATGAGCTCATCTCCAGTTCCGCTGAGTGGTTGTGCTCACAACAGAAAACTCTGGCTTATATATTTATAGTGTTCAGAGCAATAAAATAGGTATATTAGCTGCAGTTCTTGCACAAGAAAACTATGCTCATTTTTAAAACTAGCGCATATTCTGTTTGTACTTGAATAGAGGAATTTGAAAATTATGTTACACTGTGCATGTTTAACTCATGAAGACACTGAGCATTTTGTCTAATTTGTTGTTGCTCCAGTCATGAGTTCTAAATATTGAAAGAAAAAAACAAATTAGTCGGGCTATTATTATTATTACTTTTACAATGTACGTTAGCAGGACATGCCTCCGTTATTTTAAATTAAGGGCTGCCTATTGCAAAATAACTAAAGATGATTTGCAGTGTTTAGAGAAAAAACTACAAAACTTGAAAGGACCCCTACATGTGACAGCATCCTAAATAGGTTTCAATGTTTTTACTTGGAAGATTTGGTTTAAATCTTAGGTTTACTTCAGTGTTAAGCCTTGCTTTTTTCCCAGCATTAACATGTCCCATCTCAAGAACATTATTTTATTAGAAATTCCATGTAACACAAATCGAGATGGAAAGCACCTTTTACATTAAACATATTTATTTATGTAATTACCTAATACCATGCCATGGTTTAAGATAAGAATGATTTAATAACTAAAGTAAAATAAAATTTAATACTAGCAATAATAATAAAATATAATAATAACTGTAATGAAAAGGAATATAATAATTAAAAAAAAACAAAAACAAAAACCAAAAAACAACCAAGAAAAGACAAGTGATGCACAATGCAATTACTCACCACCCGCTGACCAATGTCTGAGCAGTGATCTGCCCCTCCTGGCCAACTCCCCCCAGTTTATATACTGAGTGTGATGTTCTACGGTATGGAATATCCTTTTGGCTAGTTCAGGTCAGCTGTCCCAGCTGTGCTCCCTCCCAGCTTCTTGTGCACCTCCTCACTGGCAGAACATGGGAAACTGAAAAATCCTTAACTTAGGATAAGCGCTACTTAGTGACAACTAAAACATCAGTGTGTTATCAATGTTATTGTCACACTAAATCCAAAACAGACTGTACCAGCTACTAAGGAGAAAATTAGCTCTATCCCATCCAAAACCAGGACATACCACTACACTAGTAAATCACTGCACCAGTAAGTAATAAAAAAATGAATCAATGAATAAAAAAGCAGATACTGAGGTGACTTTAATGTAACTGAAAATTTCAGAGAGATAACTACGCTAGCACTAAAATTAACTTTGGAACAGGTTAAAAAGATAATATTATTACAATTTCAAGGAGAATTTTATAATCCCTTCTACTCTGAAAAAATCTAACAGCTTTATTTTGCAAACAAAATAAAACATTGTGGTTTTTTTCATTGTTCATTTTTGTTTGAGTTTTGTTGTTTTATTCCTGAAATATGAAACTAGGAAAAATAAGAAAATGATAAAAGAATTTGGGATTCTTGTACATTTTTTGTATGCACAGTAAAATTCATAGAGCTAGGTTCTAGCTGGGAGGGGGAGGGAAGGTGTTGGGTATTGTTTTGATTTTTTTTTTTTTTTTTTTAACCTACTGCAGCAAATGTAGAGTTGGTCCTGGGAATCTTAAAGACTTTAACAGCTGTTGGGAGTCATATCTTTTCTCAAACAAGGCAAGAAACATATTGTACATAGCTAATACTATACACAATAATTACTGCCTTAGAACCTAATCCAAAATTTATTTACTCCTCAACAGGAGTTTAGCTTTTATACAGATTTGTTTCAAAGTTGCCTGCAAGTTATTTCATCTTGGAAATTGCTTAACAAACCTTATGGTCAGAATTTCTGTGATAACTGACATTCGGAGGGATGCACATTCATTCTGAATTGTGTGTATATGTGCTTCACATAAAAGTATTAAAGAGAAGATTTTGCCTTCTTTTCAAGCAGACTTTCATAGGACTGTTTGCTTCAGTTATGCTCCTAAAAGGTAGCTGGGTAAAGGCCATGACTCCACCATTTCATCCACAGACCATTGAGAAGGGAGCGATGTGCAAAAATGCAGAATATCATTTGTTCCTTGCATTTCCCAGCCATGGCTCTGTCCTGGCTAACCAGCCTGCAGAACTTGAGAACCACAAGCCGCATACAACAAAGGTCCCTGAGGACTAGCACTGGGAGGAAGACCATCAAAACCATGTTATGATTTGCTTAAAATGCTTCCTGTCAACAAGATAGTCTTCTAAACTTTTCACTGACCTTTCAAAGGTTCTGTCCTCAATTGTTTACTGTATTTTTAAACTAAAATATTTTTTAAAATCTTCTCAGTACATTTTTTCCCTAGCATTACTTCCCTGTCTCACTGTTGACCAAATCTTGCACATAGAACAAATAGTTAAATATATAAACTCAGAGCTCAGAGAAGTGTATTTGTTTAACTGCTTCATTCTTTATTGTGTTTATTTCAATGGCTTCCATGAATTATTCAGTGTGGTTTAGGGCAGCCTAGAGAAAATGTTTTCTTTTAAAAGGCTTATTTCTCAGGCATTCTTTTAAGTGAGTTAGATGGCAACAAAGTTTTAGAAACTATATCTATAAATATGGAATGATTTTTTTTAAAAAAAACCTAACTCATTCAAAAGTAAGCAATACTGTATTAATACGAAAAGACAATCAGAACTCTTGACCCAAACTCTTTCTTTTTTTAATTGCCTCAGCAGAATTAACTTCATTCAAAGATTATTTTCATGTCTAAACCCAATTTCTACTGAGAGACTGAGGGACCTCTGATGGTGAGTGCAATACAGCACAATTGCTTCAATTTATGCCAAGCATTATATTGGCCAAAGAAAATCTATAGCAGTAAACAACCCATCTAAAAATGCATTGAAATTCACCTTGGCATGCAGCTGATATTTTTATCCCTTTTGTCCAGGAAAAGAAAGAGATATCCAAGAATTTCAAGTGTTGCCCAACAACAGTAGCAGTTATCTTCAAACTGTAATTGAGTGTATTATACAAACAAAAGTAAAAACATTTTAACACACTTCTTAAGAATTTTCAGGTTTTTCTCTCATAAATCATAACCATATCAAAATTTTATGTTGTTGTCTAACAAATATTCACTTTGGCACTTACAATATTTTGCTTATTAATGTTATGTAACTTAAATCCTGCCAATCTAAAGGGTTAGAAGCAAGAATTAGAAGCAATTACCTCTACAGATAAAAGTAATCATACATTTTCATTTTAGAACTTGTTTCCTGAAAGGCAATTTTGGCATTGATTTGAGAAAGACTTAACCTCAGAAAAAGTCTTCTTCCTGCAAGACACTAGTGAAGTTTCAGGTTATATCTAATTCCATTATAATCTAGGGTATTTAAAACCCAGAAAGGACTTGAGTTTGATTCAGGTTGGGTTTATCAATCTTTCTTTGCTTATCTCTTTATCTGAAAACCCATAGTTAAGAGTCTCTGACAAATTATCAAACAGGGCTTTGATATAGTGATTAACATTCTCCTTCAAATATATGATAGTACTGTGGAAAACACAAAGACATGAAGATGTCTTCATTCTCCACTTGCCTTTATTTATTTGTTTGTTTGTTTATTTATTTATTTATTAAGAATGGTGTGGGTTGAATAGGCATTACTATCTCCTAGAGCTGCTTTCCACAAGCTGTCAGTGCAGATTCAGTTTCTTATGTCAAAGGACAGGAAAAATCATATTCAGTGGAAACCAAACAGGTAGGCATTCCGTGTTAGTCCAGATCCAGGGGCTGAAGAGCCTCCAGTCCACCCTTGGCTAAACTTGGAAAGAGCCTGGGCTCAGTGCAACATTGGGCAGCAAAGGGAAGCTTTTGCAAGGACAAAATAAATCCTTTGGCAAAGATGTGGACAAAATCTTGAACTCGTGACTTGATTCTTACACATGCAAAGGTCTGTGTATGAAATTGATCTGCGTTTACGAACTCCTTTGAGGGAGCTCTTTTATTCAGATTTTTTTTTTGCTGGTTTGGTTAAGATGGTGAATAGGAAGTTCTTTACAACTGATGCTTATCTCAGTTCTTTACTTTTGATAGTATCTCATAAATCCTTCCAAAGTAGCTTGTTTCTAGATATTGTGGCAGACCTACTCCCACCTCAATTGGAATATGAAATGTTCTGCATGAATATGTAAAACTGTAACATATCAATATACCAACAACAGAAAAAAATTATCACTGATTCAAGTTTTGATTAAACACAGAGTTCTTCATAAACCTTATGCAAATAACTTAACAGATTATTATCATATACTTAGGCCTAATTTTTAAATAGCTGAGCATAGGAATTTGTATCTTATAGGTTAGCAATAATTACCAGGTAATCATGATAAATATTAACATAATGAATACTATGATGTTTACTTATACCTAAGCCTAAGCCTACTGATGCTTATAACTAAGCCTACATTCAATAGACATCTCTGCCTCAAAACTACTATCATTTGAATCTTTATTATATACAAACCCCAGACAAATAGTTTAACTGCACTAAAACTTCAGCAATAAAACACCCTCCTTTGCCCTAAGATTTTTAGAGCCAAATGCAATAGGCTAGACTCCACAACAATCAGCTAAGTTTTTTCTGCTGTCACTATAGTGCATGAAGTCTTTACACATTAAGGTCGCTGTTCTTAAATAAGATTTGCAAGTTGCAAATGTCTAGTTATGAATTCATGAGCTGGAAATGTGCAGTCATAAAATTTACCAGTCCCACAGCTCAACATTTACAATGTGTGAATCTGAGAAGATTTATGAAGTTGTATGGTAGTCTTGAGCAGATGATGTCAATTGCCAACTTCATGTTATGCTGGACTTTTTATTTCAAAGTCACAGCTGTTGTGTTGAGTTACTTCAAGAAAGTATATAATTTGGGGAATGATGTCAGGACAGAAGGGCACAAGAGGGTTTTCAATTAATTTAGGAGGCAAACGTAAGCTCAGGTGTATCTTTTTATTATCATGACAAAAACATGACCAAACACTTCGAAGATGAGTTCTATTTGTCTCTAATACATAGCCTCAAAAAATCCTACTCCTGGTAAGACTGTTGACTTTAATAACCGGTAGATCTAATGGTTCATGTGGCTTACTAGTTGACTAAGTGCGAAGAGTAAAAGGGACTTTGTTTCTTTCAGCGTAATACTCCCTCAGGCCAGTCGGTCCATCAGTTTTTAACACACCATATGTACTGATTGATAAAAGTGCACTTTCAATCTTACCTTCTTTCCAGTGCTACTAAAATCACTAAATCCCTATTGTCAAACACTTAATTCAACCTTTTTAATACTGAACCCCTGACATCACAGTAATGTTCCATTTAATGCCTCAAGAGGAGAGTTTCCAAGACCAGACAAGATAGAGATCTTCAGAAAACCATGAACTATAGACTTGTCTCTTGGAAAAGTTGAAAAGGACAATATGTGGCAATAAAGCTAATTCTGGTTTTGTTTTGTTTTCAAAGTAGCTGGCCATGCAATTGTAGAACTAGTTCAACAGCTTAGGACCTCACTGGGGTCTCCAGTTTTGTGTCCGCATTTTTATATTTTTATTTTAGAAGTATTTCTAGGTATTTTAACACTAAAACATAGAAAGTTAAAACATTGTATATACTTTGACATCCACCCTGTAAAGCATTTCTTAACTTACGCTCATAACTGTAATGCAAAGCAGGATGTATATTTGGAACAACCTTTAAGTAATTTTTTCCAGTTTCACATATTTCTATCAGTAAATACAGATTTTGTGTACAAAAAGACATTTTGTATAAATGTATGAAGTGCATACATGACAGTGTTTTTCTAGGACTCTGTTCAGAGAGGTAACATGATAACAGAGATGCTTTTTTACTGACACTAGGCAATAAAAGCCTTAATGTTTGATAGATTCCTATTTTATATCCACAAGAGTGAAAATATTTTTGAAGTTATAATACATGAAATACCTATCAAAGCATTTTCATTACACCACAATATTTATGTCTTCCCTTCAAATATGCATCAGTTCTTGTCAGTCTTTCAAGAGTACTTAGTCACTGCTACCACTACAGTGCTCCTCATTACTAGTCAAAATACTCCTCATTTGTGGTTTTTCATACTGGTTGTTCTTAAAGTAGCTAAATAAACTACCTCCTTTTTAGTGTTTCTTGATTGCTTAAAATACTGGGCAAATACTTCCATTTCACAGTGTCTCCCACAGATATTTTCTGCAGTTTCAATTTATATGAATTTGCCTCAGTCTATAGCTTTATTCTGTCATTTGAACCTCAGGACTTAAAAGCAACAACCATTTGAATGAAACATTTTTCACACAAGAACTATGCAAATTGATTAACAGATCTGTTTTATTTCTTACTGGGGAACTGGTTTATATAGTAAAATGTTGTAATATGGGCACAGTTTTCAATGAGAGGTCATGTATAATAATGGAAAATTAATACAGGTCATAAAAAATACCTGTACATAAATTAATATCAAGTGCAGAGATTTCAAGAGTTCTAAGGATTTTGGTATAGGAGATTTGACAAGCAAGACCTGATATGGCAAACAAGGCAGAAGGCAGTTCTTGGGGCACCCAGAAAATAGGGTGTCCTTGACACACGGCTCTTCAAGGCAGTTTAAGGTCATTAGTTTAGCTTTCCACAGTGTCGCTGTTCATGAGATGAACTATATTAACCACAACTGTCATCTTTGTAAACTCTTAAATCTCTGTTCTTGTTGAAGAACTGAATAGTCAGAGGTGGGATTCAGAAAAAACAGTTGGTTCTCAGACTTCCTTCTTTCCTTTTTACCATAAATTCCAGCTGACAATAAGCATATTACAGAATGGACATATTTCTAACTTGATATCATACCTTATATAGAGAAGGCACAAGTATGTCATTCAACTAAAACTTACCAGATAAGAAAAGCAGGATATGATTTCTTAGAGATCAAATATACAAAAGACCAAACAAAAATGTGAGACAATCAGCTGAGAAGGATGCTCATAAAACAGACTGGATTTCTTTTTTGAACCACAAAAGAAAGCATATGGTACATACTCAGGAAAAAAATGTCTAAATACTTTGGACAGCAGCCTAAGTCATACTTCATATAATATTTTTTAATAAATATTTTGATATAAAGAACTTTTTTTTTAATAATGTTATGTCTTAAAAAATTATCCTGTTATTCTGGATTTCAAATACAATTTCTCCTCTTTTGGGCCTATCTTCCAAGTAAGTACACTTCTCCAGTATAACTAAGCCTTAGATTGTGAGATACAAAGTTTTCTTTGCATCAACTCCCCTGTGAAACTCTTTGTTTGTTTTGGGTTGGGTTGGTTGTTTGTTTTTTTCAAATATCCTGTTACTGTATTTTTCTCTGAATACGATCCCACTGGTCAGTGGCAGAAATAAAAAAAAAAAAACACCACCTTGATTTCTTTGTGACTTGCTTCCCCCTCTATTATTTCACAGACACAATCCATTGATCTACTCTTTAGAAACCATCCACATGCCCCTGAAGTCCCATTGCATTCCCTGAATTCCTTTGTACCAACTCTCATCTGCTTCAGTATTATTCTCCTTTGTTTTTCAATCTGATGTCCCGTTCCTCAGGGTGCAAGTATGTCTTTGTCTCTTTTACCATCCCCTCCTCAAATCTTTAACTTTTCTTAGTACTCCAGACTTTCCTTTTCTTCTAAGTTTTGCCAGGCACGCTCTTCCCAGCCACCACCAAAAATCTTCCTCCTGAGCTAGCCAAGACCCTCTTTTCAGTTTTCAATCTTTGCTTTTCCCACAGGGAACTATTCCTAGCTAACATCTGGCACAGGGAAAAACTGCTCGATGCACATGGTTTAAAACAAACCAGGATTGAAGTGAATTATGTATTTATTATTGATATGTAATTGACCGACAATCAGTGAGCTATACATACAGGATAAGTATCAGTGATAGAACAGATAAACCGCGGCAAGAAGACATTTACAAAGTGCCTTAAAATGTTTAAAGTCTGCAGATGTTTATTAGCACCCTTCCACGGCTAATACCAAAGAGGTCTAGCCGCGCACACACATACTTGCTCCCAGGCCTCCCCGCCGCTGTGCCGGGCGGGTTACTGATGCGCACCCCTCGCCTGCAGACCCTCCTACGGTAGGTGTGGGTGCTGCAGCTCTACCCGATGGCTATCTTTGCCAGTGATGCCACTCTGGGGACAAAATATCTCTCAGACAGAGGGTATTCCTACTTCCTACTCACCCTTCATTCTCTATGCTGAGTTTTGTTGGTTTTTTTTAAATGAGCCCACGACATTAGCCTTACGGATCACTTATTCCAAATGCCTGCATGCTTTCTCATAATGTTCCTGTGGTTTAAGAGGAACTCCCTACAAACATCCACTGAGTGACTCACCATCATTTTTTGTATCTCCTCTTAGTACACTGCTTTCCTGTGACAGCTGAGAAAAAGCTAACATAGCTTTTGATGTGCTGAGATCACTCATGCTGATCAATATGTTCTCACTATCTCCTTTCACTCCTCTTGTTGATATCCTGTCTGCTACCTTTTATGTTATATTTGTAAGCTTTATGGGAGAAAAAAAATGTTTCTGCTGTGTTCATACAGTGTCAAAAAAGTATTATTTTGAACTATGAAGTGAGGTTCAAGCCATACAGTAATATAAATTGCAATATTTCATAAAAAACACCATCCATTGAATGAGTGTTTGTTCAGGGAGTGCTCCACTGTATAAGGGAATTGTGTGATCCCACAAAGCATCCTTCAGAAAAGAATATGACCATTCCAAAAGTCACACAAACAAAGGATTCAAACATGAATAGAACGCTAAGCAATTATCACAGAACTGGTGTCCTTACTCATAGAAATATGAATCTCAGGTACAAATAGCATAAATCTCTCAGTTCTTTCAATCAACATTATGGGCAATAGTAACAGATGTTGTAGGATTTAAAAAAAAAATCTAAAAATACTATGCATTTCTCTGATACAGCAGATGAGCATTAAAGGCTCAAGTTTTCTGTGATGTTTTACGTATCCTAAATATAGTTTTTCTTCATTAATCACTCTTCAGTATTTGAATCCAGGAGTATTTAAAATAATAACAACAACAACAACAACAACAACAACAATAATAATAATAATAATAAACAGTGTCAAAAAAGGTGAAGTGCCAGCCAGGCTGCAAAAAAGCACTATTTTTCTTTTGAGAAACAGTATTTTGTTTTTATGAGGGAATGCTGTTACCTCAGTGCCTGAAAGACTAACCAGCAAACCATGTGATAAAACCCTGCCAAACAGAATGACAGTCACTGCACTCATATAGCTACCATTCAGTTTGAAGAAGAGTCCTTACATGATACTTTATGTGCAATCATAAAACAGAGACCTACAATCTCATAACGCGAGCATACTTTACTGTCTTCCGTCCCTTGGGTCTCCACTTGCCTCAGTAGCTACAATCCCTTCTTACTTCTCCAGACACATGGCATGTACCACTTGAAGCTGTTAGGGATAGATCCAACTGCAGAGTAGTCTTTTTTTCCCATGAAATTGGAGCCAGAGACATATAAGGAGAGCTATAATCCCCTTAGCCCATTCAAATAGTTCTTTGTTTTGTCTTACAAGTACTCCTTAACGCTCTAGAATGAACCTGCGTATGGTTTTGTCTGGTTTATGGAGAAGATTCAGAGAGAGTTTCAGGAAAAGAAATAGTCATAGTCATAGAGTCATAGAATAGTTTGGGTTGGAAGGGACCTTAAAGATCATCTAGTTCCAACCCCCCTGCCATGGGCAGGGACACCTTCCACTACAGCAGGTTGCTCAAAGCCCCATCCAACCTGGCCTTGAACACTGCCAGGGATGGGGCATCCACAACTTCTCTGGGCAACCTGTTCCAGTGCCTCACCGCCCTCACAGTGAAGAACTTCTTCCTTACATCTAATCTAAATCTACCCTCTTCCAGTTTAAATCCATTACCCCTTGTCCTATCACTACATGCCCTTCTAAAAAGTCCCTCTCCGGCTTTCTTGTAGGCTCCCTTTAGGTACAGGAAGGCTGCTGTAAGGTCTCCCCAGAGCCTTCTCTTCTCCAGGCTGAACAACCCCAACTCTCTCAGCCTTTCCTCACAGGAGAGGTGTTCCAGCCCTCTGATCATTTTTGTGGCCCTCCTCTGGACCTGCTCCAACAGGTCCATGTCTTTCCTGTGCTGAGGACTCCAGAACTGGATGCAGTACTGCAGGTGGGGTCTTACAAGAGTGGAGTAGAGGGGAAGAATTCCCTCCCTCAACCTGCTGGTCACACTTCTTTTGATGCAGCCCAGGATACGGTTGGTTTTCTGGGCTGCAAGCACACATTACCAGGTCATGTTGAGCTTCTCGTCAACCAACACCCCCAAGTCCTCCTCAGGGCTGCTCTCAATCCGCTCATCGCGCAGCCTGTATTTGTGCTTGGGGTTGCCCCAACCCAGGTGCAGGACCTTGCACTTGGCCTTGTTAAACTTCATGAGGTTTGCATGGGCCCACCTCTCATATCTATATGAAGGTATACAGACCTGAAGATGAAGATGAAGGTGGTGCGAAGCAGCACCTGCCTACTCCATCAGTAGAAGAACTCATGGTTCTTGACATCCCTCCAGCTCAGTGAGGCTGAGAGGAAATAGTAAAACAAGAGCTGTTCACAGATTTTCCACTGCAATGAGTTCATGTTTAGAGTACCGTTATAAAATTAAAAAAAAAAGCCTGCATTTTGTTGAAATTTCCTTTTTTTTTCTTTTAAGAAATATACAAAATCTAACGATGTGAAAACACTGAGATGCCGGGTAAGGGCTGTTTACTGAGCTTCCTCTGATACTGGCTGCTGGTTTATGTGGGACATTCATGGCAGGGATGGTTCTACACATACTGCACAGGGTGATACCTCAAAGCACGCACTGAAGTCCAGGTCAAGGACTCCTTGGTATATTATTATAAACTAGCCTTAGGAGTGAGCTTGTATCGTGGAAAACCAAAACAGAAGCTCTTCTTGTTGTTGCAGTAGTCATTAAACACAGAGATGCAATGAGGAAGACTTACTTTCCCTAAGAAGAGCTATCTCATCTAGAAATGAAGTAAAAAGTAATCAGAACTGGAGTAATTGTTTTGTTGGAGGGAGGGGAAGGGAGAAATGCAAGCGTGCCCATTTTACAGCAAATACAATTCACTCCTGTAAGTTGCCAAAACACATGTTTAACAAAGAGACCACCAAAGGGGTTTCACATGCCTGCAGAGAAGCTACGCAGCCTTGGCCCTTCCATTTCCAAGCCGAAGCTCAGGGCAGTAAAGCACATCTCTCCAGCGCAGTGGCATGTCAAAGACTCATTGAAATCGAGCTTCTCGTAGAACCAGAAAGCACTGGTGCCTAATTTCATTCCTGCTGAGAGGCAGGGCTTTGTTGATTTAATTGTTTTGCTTACAGGCCTCAGCTACCGTCAACACGCTGCCTTGTGTATCCAGAGCTGGCTTCTGAGAGGTGAACTTCGCTACTACATTCTCCAGACAAGCAAAATCACACTTGGATATACACGTTAATTTATAGAACACCCTCATACCATATCAAACCACAGTTTTCTACGGACAAACATAAGATATGAAAAGCTGCTGGCTTATTTCTCTTTTTACAAAGGTATTTATGATAAGATCCCCCTGCACATATCACTGAAGTGTCAGTCAGCCATTAAAAGGCAAAATCAGTGTTCAGAACAATAAAGTTTCAACAGAAAGGAAACCCTATGTTTGTTTCACTAAGCTGAATAATATTACCTTTTTGATACATATAATAGAGTCCCAAATAGGCACTAGGTAGCATAGATGTTTAGGGACCTTGTTCTACCAAGGTTACTCAAACTCCATTACCTTCTTATCTTGTAGACACCTTCTCTGGTACCATTATATGCAAGTTTATGTCCCTGAACCAAAAACTTTAAAGAACAATATGCTAGAAACACTTTCGTTTCACTTTGGTTTTGTGTAAAAACTAACTGACTGCCACTCCTGGTGCATTGACCTGTGAGCAATCAGAATTGCACTCTGATTATGCAACCCTGAGACTACAAAACCTTTTACTTGTTGCTGTCTGTTATCCATGCACATTTGTCATTCCTGCACACAAAACAGAATTCCAAAATCCTCCATAAACTTTCCAGACACTGAGACCTGGGTGTACTTCACAGCACTACCACATGGATTAGATCATGAAAATCGAATTCATCCTCTAGATTTTGGCCTCCACTGTAGAACATCAAAAAACCTTCTGTCAGCAACAATCACTTTACCAGCATACATTTCCAAAATTATTTTTAGATATGCGTACCTTTGGTCCTTGCAGCTATGAAATTTGTATTCACAGTTTGGGAGCATTGCTTTCTAATGATAATGTCCTATTTAATTTGCCTGTGTAAAAAAACAATCAGTACATTTCCTAACCCATTAGGTGAGACCGGGTTTCTTGTGTCCAGGTATAAAAGGCACAGGTTTTTACCATCATTACCTAGGACTTAAATAACCTTGAGATTTTCACAAACTCTATGTGATGCAGACTGACAATGTAATTAAAATGTTGTGATGTGTGATTTGTATAGACTGCACTGAGAGCTGTAACCAGATTAACTACATGACTTGCACACACTGCCTGCAATGAGTTATACTGCTCTAATTACAAGAATTAAGCTCTAACACTGACTGTCTACAAAATATATTGGCTCTGACCAGATTAAGTACTAGAATGAATAGATTTACACCGACTATACCCACAAAGTGAAAGTGCCTTGCAATATAAAATACAAGAAAACTGAACATACTGTGCCCAGTACAATACAGTCACAGCTCAGTCTCAGTGGCACACTCTACCATATTTTAACCTGATGTAAAATGGCATAACTTCATTTGTTTAAAAAATAGCTGTGTCATACTGCTTAAATATGATTTTGCACAGGCTAGTCTAAGCACAGGATATGCCTAGTCTGCCAAAAACCCTTAAATTCCCCATTTGCTTCTGGTCCCTCAAATGTGGGGGTCTCAGAGAAGACCAAGGGTCAATCACTGCACAGCATGGTTAAGCTCAATCTGCTCTGGACAGGGTTAGCCCCCACCAGAGTCGATGTTACCTTTCCTCCCCCTTATCCTGGAACCCGGGTATGGTACAGATGTAAAGCAAGGGTGAGATTGTGGGGTACTCCTTGGAGCACCATAAGTACTAGACAATTTCATCCCTAGCTGAAGTGATCTTTAGGGTTCAAACCAAGCTACAAAAGTGGACTAAAACACCAATGGTTTTGCTTTTGCTGCAGGGATGCATGCTGAGTACATGCTTAATTTCATCCCTGTGCTAATTCCACAAAAGGAAGTTTTTCAAAAGCAGATATACATCCAACAAGAGCTCTGCCTGCCACCCTAAGCAAAGGGAATGTTAGAAAATGACACTCAGATAGAAAGAAGGCAGCACACAGGAAAGAGGAAGAGTAAATAAGAACTTTGTGAAAATTAAAGCTGACTTTAAGCTTACAGAATAATGAAGGGGGAAGACCTGCATTAGTGAAGATCCCAGAGTATCACCTCGTTACACATTCTTCTACAAACCTGAAAGCAGACCAGGCTTCCTCACACATCTGTAGCAAGTGCTAATGCAAGGTTAGGACTCAAATGTTCCAGCACCCACCTATGACTATACATGTTCTTCACCATGGTAGTCTGTTCAAACATAGCATGTAGAGGCTTTCTAGTCTCACATAATTTTAAAATTATTATTATTTGTTTTAAAAGACAATTTGATTTTTCCCATGGGGAAATTACACATGCACATACAAAATGGAAAACAGAGTGAATTGAATATGGTAAAATAAGCATTCGGTTTTCTTTTCTTCTCACATTAAGAGTCTGACGAAAGGTGGAGGAAGAGGCTGATAGGCTGGGAGAGAAGGAAATACAGTGCTGATGCTGGAGATGTTTATTCTGTTATCTACAAAAAAGAAATAAAGAAATAAAGAAATAGAATAGACTTCCAGATATGGAAGCTGTGTGAAACTCATTTAGCCTGTCTCTGTCACCAACCCCACACCATAGTGTAATAAAAAGCCTAAAATACAGGTATAAATCACAGAAAGGAAAACTGTCAACTGTGATATTGTTAAGATAAGCATAAGCCAAGGCAAAACTGAATTATGCCTAGACTCTTAGACTAGAGCTTTTCCGTGTGTCAAAGAACAGTCTACATTAGAAAAAGGATGCTTTCAAAATGAAGAGAGAAAAAAAAGTCAAATTAGATTCAGGAGGATTTCTGAGCTGCATAAAAACTGAGGCTATATACAAAGTTTTTTTTTTTTGTTTACAATTTTATATCACTGTAATACTTGAGCAGCCTACAATTTACATGGATACTCATCCCATGGAGCTATCACATTTCTTCCTGAAGGCAGAAAATTCGAGCTTTGTCTACTTCTTCAGTAACTCTTAGTTGCTATTGTTTTGTTTCTTTATTTATGGATGACCCTTTACTTTCCTTCTGTTTCTTTCTTCTTTTTCTGATACACCCATCCCACTAGCCATGCAGTTAGTTTATCACAATTAGGTTTCTCACTTGTCTCTACTGATCAGCTTTTTATTGTTGCCGCAAGAAACAAAGGATTAGTTACAGAAACAGAACTATAAAGAGACTATATACAGGAGTCACTCTTCCCTAGTAAGAGTTCATCTGACCCACTCTGACTGTGGCAAAACCGCTAAGTGGGAAGACTGAAGGATAAGTGTATAGTGAAAGAAAGCTTTACTACATCATCAATATTTAGAGACAGGAAAGACTGCAGGCCCCAATTGTTCCAACTAATCTAATTTCCAAAGAGGAATGAAATTCTGGTGACAGGGTCTTATTGTGTCTAATGTGGTATCAGTTCTGTTCCTAATATCTTCACAAATTCCTAAGTTGATTTATGTGTCTCAATTTCTTATCTGTTAAGTGAAGATTATACCATTCATACTACTTCATAGAGGTTTTAAAAGGCTAAATTCAAGAAAGTGTGAGCTTTTTGAATAATGTGATGACAAATAAACATAATAAGCAATTTTCTAATAGGAATTCCATTTCCTGCAAGAATCAAAATCACTAATAATAATAAGAAACATGAACTCAAACCTACTAAGATCATAATTATATAATGAACAATGGTCTTTAGTGGAACTTCAAATTCTTGTTATGTTGTCAATTTTTCTAATGGGTATTTGCTCCCTTCGTTTCACTCATGTCAGGAAAGTCGGTTAATTTCCTTTTTGGAATCCAACAGTGAAAGCCAGAAGGACCAGAACATAATAAACAAACTTATAATTGACATGGAAGCAACCATCAGGACTTAATTGGATTCAGTCTGAAACCTAGAATTAAGTCAATGTGAGCACAGAAAGCAAGGGAATGATGAGAAAGGATAGGAACCCAGCCAGAATTAAGGCTGGGGTCTAGATGGTATAGAGTTTGCAAACTTACTCTAAGGTCACCAGACAAGAGCACTACCTGAATTCAGATCCATGCTAACAAACCTGTACAAGGTAAATCTAGTCCAGTTATCAAACCAGACTGAAAGAGAATTAAATAGCTGAGACCAGAGCAGGAATTAGAAAAAGTGAAATGAAGTACTATGACAGCGGGCTGGAGCTTTAATGAATGCTTTAACAAAGTTTTTACATATACATATACATTTGTTGGGTGGCTGCTGACAGCCCTGAGACAAGCTCCGAGAGCAGATTCCCTGTATGCACATACCCTATCTGTGGTAGGCAGCATAGATATAAAAATCTGTGGAAGATGAGAGAAGGAAAATTCTGAGACAAAAGGACCACACTGTGGTAAAAGCTTGTCTTAGAGGGTATGTAATACCTGTACTAAAATAATTTTTTCATCACTAATCAAGAGAAAACCAGGAGGCGTAGTGAGGGTTTGACAGCCGACATCTCTTGTGATGTGTTGCGCACAAGTGATCCTGTCTACAGCAGTTGGATTTACATGTCTTAGTGTTTGTGGGTGTGGGAGTATGAGTGGATAACACCAACTTATTATACAAAATCTCTAGGAAAAATTACCTTCTTCTTCCATGAGAGCTCACACAGACTTTTTCTTACACTAATTTCCTGCATACAAACCCACATTTCTGGAAACAAGATTTAAATTTAGATGTACAAGTATTATTTTGCTGGTTCTGAGAACAATGCACAATTCCTAGAAAGCAGAATTGCACAACATGATTTATGCATTGTCAATAGCTGAATGTTGAGGCAGTGACCACTTAGTAATGATGTGATTATAAACAAGTGAGAGGTTAGAAATCCCTTGGAGAAATAATTTGGCAAAGGATTTTGACACGTGATTTTGAATATGCAAATGTAATATAAAACACGTATGGATAATCTGGGTGTTGTAAAAGAACAGAACATTGTCAATTACCGAAAAAATATTGATGGTGATTTACTACAGTGACAGATATTTCTTACGATCTTGTTTGGTTCACTGTTTTCCTAATGATGTTCTATCTTCTTAAGTAGAAAAGATATCCCATCGAAAGGGTTCAAGCTAAATAAATGGGATAAAAATGAGATGTCAAGTGCCCAGGAATCACAATTGCCAAAAGCTGGTATTAACGATATAGATGTGAGGATTAAAAAAATGAGAAAAATCAGAGGCAATCATAACTACTGTGAAGCACTTCCTGTGTCTATTGCCAAATATCTGCCTGGGTATGACTGCTAGCAGCAGAGGCCAGCAAAGTTGTAGTGACTGGAAGACCATTGTATGAGATTGCTTCATGAAGGTGAGCTGCAGCAGTGGCTCAGACCTGGGGGCTTCCCATCCTATAGCCAACTAAACCCAGCCCATCTCAGCAGACACCCTGCAAGATGAACCTCACAGATTTTCAGGGTCTTCTCATCCACTTGGCACTTAATATAAATGGATAGACTATTTACCTACTAAGAGTGAGAAAGAGATTGTCTTCAGGGTCTTCTCATCCACTTGGCACTTAATATAAATGGATAGACTATTTACCTACTAATAATAAGAGTGAGAAAGAGATTGTCTTCAGTTACAACCATTGCCACAGGTTTCCCCCCACCTCCTTGATGACTCAGGGAAAGAGATCTGAAACTTGTTATGGTGACACAGGACTACATTCTTGCATTGCAGAACTATTAAAGCGGGCTGCAAGAATTATTCATAAGCATTGAAACAAAAGAGACATAAAGCAATAAAAAAGAAACTAAATCTGCACTAATTAGCAATAGTAACTAATCTCTATGATGTAACAGAAATAAATGTAAAAAAGAACAAAGTCTTAGATTAAATTAAGCAGGGAAAAAACAGACTAACATGATCAGTGCCACAGAACTGACTATAAAACTTAAAAAAAAAAAAGATAATATATCTAATCTAGTGTAGAATCTTTATTTTTTCTTTTTGAAAAGTTTTATAAACAGGCAAAGCTGTTTGATTATAAATGATCAAATCATCTGAATGACTGACAACACTAAACCCATTCTGTGCCAAGAAATATATACATTACTTAGTGTCAGCAGAGGGGACAGAAAAGAATATTGAAATACAATGTAAGAAGCATGAAAGGGAAAAATAAGTAAACTAAGTTTATGGGCAAATATTTTTACACTGCTAAATTTGAAATAACGTCAGCCTAATATATGTGTGTATGAGAGCAGTTCCTAATTCTAATATAGTAATACAGTTATTTTGGAGATGTGAGATCACTTTACAGGACGCACAAAAGTGAGTAGTCAGTATGTAGAAGTTTTCATCGGATACATCCTCTGAATGGTACCTGGTTCAAATATCACGTAAGAAAGAAAAGAATTTACTGATAAAATTGACCTGTAGGGAAGGAAGATCAGTGGGTCCAAACAGCAGGTCAAAACAGGTTGTTCTGTCTTGGATCCCCATTGTTTTTACTTCTTTCTCCTCCCCTTAACTTTCTATCCTCTTTGAGAGACTAGAAGCATATGAATCCTAAAAACACATTTAGAAATAAAATATTTCATAGTCTTAAATAATACACTGAAACAAGTTGTAACACATAATTTTCAATGGACATTTTCCAGATTAAAAAGTAAATGGACATCCTCCCTCCTCTACCCTGCAAATATACACACATATACACATTCTACACCTGAGAAAGGGGGAGCCTAAATGTACCCTCCACTTCCAAGCTAGCAAAGAGATTATCTACTATTTGAAAGGAGAAAGATTTTTGGTTTTCTGCAGTGTAGAAGATGGTCCATGACCTTTTATATGACAACCTTAAATTACCCTTACTGAAGACCAGTAAAGGCAGGTTCTATCAACCAAGATTTGGAATGGAATCTGAAAGCCATGACAACAAAGTATGAAATGTAGGTTTACAATTCATGGTTCCTTCAGAATCTTCATCAGTATTTAATATTTATATAGCAGATGCCTTGATAAGTATTTAGACAGTACTGTTCCATTACCTGTATACCTGTAAAAAACCAGTTTTCTAAGCTTTCACTAACAACTTTTTTCTTAAGGAGTATAGAAAGATAACTGGCCTGAAAAAGGATTATTTTCCACAACCCACCTTTAGTGTCGGGTAGCAGGTATTTGCACCTGCCAGAATACTTGTAAAACAGATGGTCAAAAGCCACAGTCATTAATTTTTGCATTAGAGACATCCAGGTGGTAAAATTGTAGATAATCTGCTGAATTCTTTTCCAAAGATCATTTATTAAGTGAAGGTAGAAGTTTATTTCTATTTTACATTTTTTAACTTGGTATAACAGGTTAATGATATATCATGCTGCATTTACATTGTCTTCCACATAATATACTATATTACGGCGTGTCAAGATAGCTAATAACTTTCATAGTGTATCATGAGGCAATTTAAACACAGCACCAAAACTAACACAAAGAGTTAGTGTCCACTTCCTTCCCTCCTACTCCATCTGAGAGAGAGATACCGTCCAACCTGGGGAAGTGTGCAAGAGGAATAAGCAGCAGTTATTGTCCTTCTACACACATTCAGGTGTATCTATAGCTTGTCCCATGTCTCTCATCTGGAGAGATGATGATTCATTGCTGGTTGTTTATTTTCAGCAATGGCTGCTGCGATTTTCTGGTGCAATGGGGTTACAGATTGTGTTTGATTTGTGAAGCCACCCATCTCTCAGAAGCACTGAATTCAGTAAATTTCTCAGAGCCTTTCCCTTTGTTTCCACACATATGAGTTTGCGCTATGCAGTCTCTTTCTGAGTTTCCACCTTCAATAAAACTTAAATTGTGACACAGAAAAAACTGCCTCTGCTAATGATGCACAGTAGAGCCTGGCTTATATCTGGTGTAAAAGCCTCAGTTCTTTAAGTGCTCAATGATTTCACGTTTTGGATATCGTACATGGTTCTGGGTCAAACTACAAATCTATCAGGGTTGAATGTTAATCAAGCTGACCTCAATTTTAAATATGTTACCAGTTATGACTGTTTTTAAAACTGCTTAGGAGTATCTTTAAGTAAATAAAATGGCCAACTAAAGGTAGAGATATAGATCAGCTTCTCCAACAGAAACTAATAAAATTACATTTTCTTCTATGTAACACCCTTTTTCTTGTGTGTGATAAATGGATGGCAGCTGTCCACAGGTACCATGAGATTGCTGTACTCGGAACCCACACTCCTTTCTACACAAGCAAAGGAATCCTTTTAGTCTTGAGCCTAATGAAATAATAATCACTGGGACAACAGATATAATTGCTGCCAGCCATTACTATGCCACCCCATTGGAGTGTATGATTCTATTTCGATTGTTCTTTTTCCTGCTTGGCAGATGGCAAATTGTCTTAATTATGCATTCACACTCTGAAATCTCTTTAACCTCAACCAGTTGCCTTCTTGAAGACCATCAAGCGGAAAACATGTTTATCCAGCTAAGCATGATTATATCTTTCTAATCATGCAGGAGTTCACCACTCAAAACAATATTTTTGCTATTACTATAGTAACAGTAATAGCTGCCTATATTAATACAGGCAATCTTCTGAGAACCCATGTCCTACCACATACCATGCTGACAACAAAAGAAAAATCAACCTTGCAAGTCTACACTGCTTTCCTCCAACCAACACATTTTAAAATGTTTCTGCTTTCTGAACAAAATACAAGCTTTCCTCATTTTTTTGCTCCTCCACCAACAGCAATAAGCATGAATGCATTCCCCTTGTCCTTATTATGTGAGGAGCATAGGAAGTTCATCACTGAGAGTTACCATTTCTTCCTCAGACACTGCATTAACTTTGCAGGGAAGTTTGCAGGGAAACGCCATGTTTCACTACTGAAAGATTAATGAGTTCAGTGTTTTCTGTGGAAGTATTTCCTAATGCAGAGGATGCTTTCATAAACCACCACCCAAACTCCCTATTTGTTTTTCTCCCACTTTTTATTTTAGGTGTAATACTGGGCAAAAGCCAATTTAGTTGACACCTAACCATTACTTTAATGTCCTGTAAGACTCACAAGCCTACTACGGCTCACATGGAAATTCAATCAAGAAAAAAATCAGCTGATTGGCACTGGTCAAAAAGTCTATATTTTCACAAGCATGGGGACTTTTCTGACAGGAGAGGGGGCAGCATAACTTTCACACTAAACAGCAAGAACAACAACAAAAAAACACCAAAACACCAGCAACTACAGACAATGACCCCTACTTAGAATTGAGAGATTAATGGTTCAAGGCACTGCAGGTGACTCTCTTTGACACAAACATAATTTGAACCTTAAGACTACTATTGATAAGAAAATATCCAGTGAAAATTTATTTCATAGGTGTGCAAAAGTTTTTCAGACATGCAGCATTGTTTTTTTCTAATGAAGACTTCTTCAAATTCAGAGGACTGTCTGGTCACTTCAAGTAAGGGACGAAGACAAATTTTGTAATCACACAGATACTGTGAAACAGCATCATTACCTTTTAGACAGTTCTATTTAAAATACTATCTTTTTTATCTTCACTATATCCAAGAAAGCTCACGGCAATGTTATATGGAACTTCTGAACACATAAAACATAATAATTACATGTGAATTATAGAAACTCTCTCAAGTGTAAAAAATTCTTGAATATTAAAGTATTTTAAAAACTCAGAAAATTTCCTATCTCAAAAATGTAGTAATCATTTTTCAGCAAGACCAAAGATAAGTCATTACACATGAGAAATGGAAGAGCAGCTTTAAAGTTATTTAAATGTTTAAATAGAACATTGCTGTTCAAAGATTTTTTTCTAGCTATCTGACTAGACATACTACATGTTTAACATCCTGACAATGTATTTTTCTAGTCTTGATTTTCAGAACATGGCTTTTTGGCTATACTGAGCCTAGCTTATTGTGAAAATTCCAATGGAGCAAGAAATCCTTTGCCCACTCCTTGAAAATTTTCACAATTTCAGGAATGTCTACATTTCACATGAAAATAGATGAAAGATGTTTCAAAGAGAGTTTGATGTGAAAACATGTGACTTACTTCTTTAAAACTAGTGTCTTTGGGATTACAGCATTTTTTCCAGATGAAAGAAGCAAGCTGAAGTCTACATCTGTCCAGTTCATACCAGGGTCTTATCACCAGACCCTAACAGCTACCTGAGTGCCACTGCATGACATGATCAGTCTCTGGGTGAACATCAGGGGAGAAGCCTAAGATAGTTTTTTCTCAATTGCAGAGAAGAGAGAGCTGTTTCAAGTGCATCAGATCTCTTTCCAGCTCCTTGTCTTGGTTTCCCTCATCTGTTACCAAAAACCCACTTGGATGAATTTGAAAATTTTAATAAAGTAGGTCACATGTTTTTATGTCAAACTCTCTTTGAAAAATCTTCTCCGTGCAAGAGAACATATTTTAAGAACTTCTTTTCAGTCATGCTCTGAATATTTCCATGGTGAATTAAATGTAGTGCAACATCAGCTACATTACCTACTGCTACTAAAGAGAAAAAGAAAAAAAAAAAACAAACAAAAACCAACAACACAAAAAAGGAGGGGCAAAGAAGGGTGTAAACAGAAGTTTCTGAGTATACGAATTAGACGTCTTTAAAAAACACGTTCTTTTTCATTCCAGGTACCTGGCTGTTGCTGTTAATTAGATGGAATTAGGTATTCCATCTAATCTGCAGAATATATTTCCAAGTTCATCTGTTGACCTGCTACTGAATTATATACAGGTCTTTCCTTACACAAATCAGACAACAAAACTCACTAATCCTGTAAAATTACATGAACCTTTAAAAACTGGACTATTTTGCAGTTATAAGCTTCACATTCTGTGCATTTACTCTACATATTACATTTAGTTCTTCTACTCTACTACTGCTGAGTAAATTAACCACTGTCCCCAACAAATATTTTTCAATGTATGACACCATCAGGTCCCATACATGTACACTTATTGACATGGCAATAAGAAAATGTCCTATGTATAATCTCCTGAGAGACATATTCCATTTTATTGCCCAGGTAGAGCTCGGATATATCCTCTGACAAACCCCACTCAATAATCCCATTCTAAAATTTAGTATTAAAGTCAATATGCTTCTTCTTGGATTTTCCACGCTGACTTGCCTTTAAAGTTATAAATGAAGCACAGTGATAGTGAAATCATATATGCTATAGAAAACATGATTACAAGTAATTCTCAAAGTGCTACAGTAAACCCTTAACAATGCCAAAGGAGAAGCAACTAAGTTTTCTTGGTTACAAAAAAAACCCCAAACCAAACCAAACAAAGAACAAAACCAGCAATAAAAACAACAACAACAAAAAAACCAACCCAGAAGCAAGAAACTTTTGTCATGATCTCTCAGACTTTCTCTACCACCAGCATTTTGGGCAGATATCTGTATGGTGCTATTCATTTTTGTTTGAAACTGATGAATAAAGTCTATGATGTTCTCCACATGACTCCTCCTGGTGTTTCCTCAAAATGTACTCCCAGGCCAATGTACACCTGAACAAAGAAACTGTCTTTCCACCACCTCTTTCAGTGATGCATCAATAAAAGATGGGGAAAGAAAGAGAGAAATAAGAGATTTAAGACAAAACAGAAAAATAAAATAGCATGACCCAACCATAAGTCCTTCTCATTTTCCAGTTGAAACAAGGAAGGTTAAAACTGCTATGAATGCAGAAATTTGACATTTTTTTGATCTATTTTAGGTCACCCAGCATTTTTAAAATATCCTAAAAAGCAACAAGATAGATCTGTTTTAACTGATTAATTAATTTAACTGAAAATTAGTTCTAATAATTAATTTCCAACATTAAAAAAAAAAGATTTTTTACATTTCCCTTCTCCAGAGTATGCTTTCATATTCTGTTACTCTGTCAGGTTATCTTGTAAAACTTTCCTACAGGATCAAGAGCCTCTTCCCCTAACACAGCATGCATACAATATCAACAAAGTTAGTCTGCTTTTCCAGACAATCTCAATTGCTTATCAACAAGTTTGCATTTAATTCGGTTCATGTTTTCCCCATCTGTTCTCAGCTATGGACTGTTATGTCATATGATTTGGCCTTCATAATTTGATATTGCTTATTTTAAGAAGGGTAACACGGACAGTGTACCAAATCTTGTTATGTTCTCCTTCCTCTTCTTCCTCTCTATCACTTCTCCTCAGCATAAAATATCAAATAACATCCAGTAAAGAGCAGGAAAATTGGTTTAGGCCCTCCAGCACAAAAGTGACCTCTAGACTCTACTATCCACACACAAATTTTAATGACCTGTCACAGAAAGAGAAGTAGGAAAAAAATTCAAGCATGATGTCTGAAATAATTTCCCAGTGAAGGTCCCAGATCCTGATGCAGTCCAGGATTAAAAAAAAAAAACAAAACACAACAATCAATCAAACAAAAAACCTGTCATGGTATATATATTCCACCTTTTTCTTTGGTAGTGAAAAAACAGCAAAGCAGATGTGTTATAGCAGTCTTTAGTATCCACGCTACTTCCACTCAGTCACAGTCCCTTGCTTCAGGGGACTTTTTCCCATCTGCATTTCATAAGAGATCTGGAAACCAAAAGCAGTCTCACAGTCTGCAAATACTGCATCCTATGAGAAAAAAATATATGTGTAGCTCATTCACAAATGCAAGCACTGCCTCTGCCTCCAGCCCCTTCTTGGTGCCTGTGCCCCCATTTCACCTCCTGTCCATGCGCAGCGGGAGCCGTCGCCTGCTCTGCCACAAACAGCAGTTCGGGTAAGAGGAACCTACCTTTCAAGGAAGCAATCTTGTAATGCGCTAAGCAGTGCCTTCTAACTCTGTTTTTATGCAATTTAACTCAAAAGCCAGTATGTTAGCTGCCAGCTCAATGGTTTGGAAGGTGTTTCGGTTTTATTGTGTCTAACCTATTTCTAGGTTTCCCCATACACAGACAATATAGATATAAATAGTCGAGACACCCTGGCTGGAACTCTGCCCAAACAGTTGCAAAAGTAATTACACCAGTTAACACCAATATAAGGACTAGCATACTAACATCGTGGCATATCCTAACCTCTTTTTCTGATGCTCTGAAATCTGAGCTACTTCTTAAACTAAATGACCATAGCTCTCATTTGGATTAAGATTTAAGAATCTGCAATTCAAAAACAGAGGAGAAAATCAGAGCAGGGAGATGGCATGGCTCCGGTGTCGGTGTCGGGTGAGTGACTACAGAGCTTTTCACCTAGAGGTCACCAGCACAACGTAACACAGCCCCTGCCCAACTGAGAGCCGTCACTGCCATGGCAGCTGTTTGATAGTGCATGGGATGATGTTCTCAGACTAGTTCCTAGTGGACAGGTACGTATAGCATTTAAAAAAAAAATAAATAAAGCCCTCACAACTGCTACTAATTGGGTCCTTTCTCAGTAGTTTCAGCAGCAAGGCTGCAGACCTCAGTGCCACTGAGATTAAATGCTTTGCTAACCCCTAGAAGTGCTCAATCCAGATCAGGGAAAAAAGTAAAAGGTTCAGTGAAAGGGAACTTGCACCGGTGCTGTCCGTGCTGTCCATCTTCTCGGGATAATTACAGCCCTCATTTTCTAAGGCTGTCAGTCTGACACCTTCCATCAGCACTAACATTCACTGGATCTTTGTATTTTATTTTGTTAAGAGGAAAGAAGGAGCAGGAAGAAAAAAGGGAAAAAGAAGCCTTGCAGAGTGAAATGAAGCACTTCAGAAGAGTCATCTTATCTACATCTGAAAACTGATTGAACCCCAAACTGTCAGTGACTTGACAAAATAATGTAAGTTTCTGCTACTTTTTTGATTCCTGAGTACATGAAGAAGGAATAGCACAGTAGGACTTTACTTTCACTTTAAATACTTGTTCACTGAGTCATTTTTCCAAAGCCAGTTTGGATACAGTTTCAAAATGAGTTATATGAGACACAGAATAGTCATGGTTATTTCTTTTATTACCTGAAATTATGTAATTAAAATGAAAAGACCTCTTCTCTGAATGAAGCAATTCCTTTCCCAGTAGAGATATTTCTTCATGTTACTGAGATGCTGTAAGAGAGGTATAATTAATCCACTGTCCCTTTATCAAGACCAATAAACAGAGAGCAATAAAATATAATCTGATTGTGCCATTATCTCAAATGAATATTTTATCATCTGTTAGCAACTAAATCATAAATTATTTTTCAACAGCTTTTTAATAAGATGAAAGATAATCAGGGCCTGCAATGAAGTGCCATAATACCCAATTTGAATAATCAGTCTGTTTTCTGGAAAAAAAAAAAAAAAAAGAGACCTTTGTGTGCCACTTTGGAAATACACAAAATTTTTGAGACCTCCAAGAATTAAAAATAAGGTGATCTGCTCAGGAACGCACTCAGAAGTTCTTAAATGTTGCACCCCAAATTTCATCTTCACAGTGTTAGGAGGAGTCATTCCACCAGTTGCAGATCGGGCCCATATTAACATTAATCTGCAATCAGATATTCATCTCAGTGGTCAGTATTTGTAATGAGCTTCACACAAGCAGTGAAGGTTAATCACAAACTCTGTGGTTATAAATTTGCCTTAATGTGGAGTTCTAGTCAAGTACAAATGCTGCCAGACCTTAGTGCTAGAAGAACAGATTATATTCACTTGGTATCCTATTCTTGGTTCATTTTCTCCACTACGCATTAAGCCTGAAGGTGCATATTTTTTTATTACAGTATCTGGAACACTAAGCATACTGAATTAATAGCAAAATAATAACACCACTATTAAAACCATCAATTTCAACACAAGATACTACAGAACTGATGCATCTCATTTTCCACTCTTTCCAGGATTTTTCAATTAGTTTTCTATTTTTAAGAAGCAAAGGACTTTAAAAAGTCATTCCTAATCTCATCTTTATTGAAAGAAATCAACAGCTGCTTAATCACCCTGTAACTGGTACTATAAACATGAGATGAAATTCAGTGACAAATAGAAATGTAACATTTTCAGCTCGCAAAGCAGTGTGTATTCAAAGTGTTATAAAATCTAATCCTCATCCGGGATAAACCAGCATAATTTTTTCACTTCTTCTAGGCCCACCGGGTGGGGGGGAAGTGAGTGAGCGGCTGTGTGGTGCTTAGTTACTGGCTGGGTTAAACCACGACAATGTTATTATAGTTAGGTGACCAAACTCACATCAGATTTTCAGCCTGCTTTTTACATTCACATGACTGAGCATTGACATACATCTGAGCACTTTTAAATGCTAGACCAGTGCACACTTCCTTCAGTAAGACTATTGCTCACAAGCGCTGGGCTTAGAAATCACATTTACAAATGCTGACCCTATGAACTTCTATGATGAAATAATAGTGTAAGCAACAATAGCAGATTAGGCATAAATGGCTTTTGCAAATGACTAAGCTCCAAAATAAACAAAAATATTTGATAATTGTAACAACCATTTTTTACAAGTATACTTTCAAACACTGCAAGCATTACTCTTACTAACAAATAAGGTTGTTAATTTTTAGCAATTGCACAGTGCTTGTCATGTTTGAGACACTCTACAAGAATTCTTCCTTAACCACTGCTCAAATAGGTTGTGAAGTACCAGAACTGGACCTCAGTGACCACAGATATTTCAGCCTGCCCTGAAACTAATAGCGAATGATATTACCTAAATGCAACATCTTATCCCAAATAAATGCAAGAGCAGATATTAAAAGAAAAGAAAAAAACAGTTCTGTCAAAAAACATTTGAAAGGACTCTTACACCTCTCATACCTCTGTGACATCTAACTTTAGTCCTTTCTGAATGGTACAATTTTGGGGAATCACCTCCAAAGAAATTTGAGTGATTCTTTTTGCACAGTATTCATACTACTACACGTAAGATGAGCATGCAACGGGAGAGTACTTTAAAAAAAACTTTTTCTACTTGGAAAACTATTGACTTACTATTCTCTATTCCATTGTCAGAGAGATAAATAAAGACAGAGAGAAATAACTTCAGCTAATACAAACTTGGTGGCTAGTACCAACAGCTAACACTTCAAAAAATTACTAAGTATCACTTTTTCATCAAGACCGCTTAGCATCCCTTTATGCTGTCATCACTGCTGAGCACCGTTTTTCTTAATAGTACTGAAACATTAGGTTTAATAAACAGCTATCAATCACCCATATTTTCTAAAACAGCTCTTCAATTGTAAAGTGGGTTTCTACCTGACTTTCTATTTGCCTTGAAATGGCATGTAACTTCCAGTGCTTTAAATACACCATAAAATATTTTTCTGTGTCTGCTCTAATACATAATTTTACCTGATCCATGGCATCATGACATGAAAATGAGACCAACCACAAGAATGCTTACAATTTGCTTGAACTGTACATTTTGTTCATCTTTTGCAGAGCAGGAAATCACCTAGGAGTTATTTAAAATATTCTGAGTTTATTTTCTCTCTGTGTGTTTGTATAAATCTCTAGTTTTCAACTGCTTGAATATTGGAACACTGAGAAATTACTCAATGTGATACTCATTGTATCAAATAATACAATCTAATCTAATGATTTGTTACATTTTTTTTGACACTATACAACAGTGTAAAACTTCATTAGTTCTCATATAATCAGAGGTGACAGGTTTTTGTCCACATAAACGTGATGGTCTCAAATGAGACAAATATTTCATGAGCAAGCATTTAGTTGCCATTGGAAAGGAGGGCTCTTGAGGAGAGAGAGAACCACTCTCTCTGACTGTACTCATCTACGTATGTTTGCCTCTGCTATTTAACTTCTGAAACACACATTTAAAAGGAAACAAATACCTAGCTAGCAAAAATATGAAACGAGACCACTATGTATTACAAGATTCTCTAGCTTCCATCTTGTTACACTCATTGTACATGTGATCATAATTATAATGTTACAAGAATCCACGTTGGGGTATGTGGTAAATGACTATGCTGTAACAGGTTTATTCTCCCTGTCATAACTTGGTTGCTCCCTTTTAACAAACCCAAATAAAACATAAAATACATACAATATAGACGATAAACTACTAATTGATTCATCTTACAGTTCACACTATGAAACTTTTGACAGGTCATTCAGAGATTGCAGTAATAAACTTGCTGTAGAACCAATTTAGAACAGGAAGAAACAAGCTGCCAAATGTAAAATACACATCATTTACATTTAATCCACAGCCACAATCTCACTTTCATTTCTTTCCTGACACTTCAGGGTGCCAGCATAGAGTAAAACTATGAGATGTTAAGAGAAATTCATTACTATGTGGCATTTGGACCAGAAATAATTCACTTTTTCTATTAAGAACTTCATACGTTCAGGAACTCTGCAAGGTTATATAAAGGCAGATTCCAAACACTGATAAATTATGTGTGTTTCTCATAACAAGCTGCTTGAGGACAGAGCAAGAAAATCCCTATATAGAATATAAATGCTTTGTGAATCAGCATCACTGAGGATATTTTAAAGAAATATCAGTGACATGCTTGGTTGTTCTGTTACAAAATCTTGTACCAAGGTGAAGATATACATATCTCTTTAAAATTCTTCACAACAGGTCTTTTCTTTGCCTTCCCTAGGTCCCCCTATAAACAGTAGATTTCAACCACATCTTGAAAATATATCTTTGAAAGTGCATGGGTAAGATAACAGCTGTGTGGTTTCACCATGTCTAATTGCTGACGTGCTAATTTTCTGCTGAATATATGCAGGTTATTTGACTACAAACATGTTTGGTTTGTAGTCAAACTATAGTATTGTCACAGCCCGTGAGTCAGCTGGAGAACATTAACGTTGTGATGACGATGAGCTTCTAACAGGTCTGAATCATTGTTTTAGCAAGTCTGTCTTCTGCAGAATTGAATTGAGAGATGCTAAGGTGAGGATAAAAGGAGGAACCAAAGGATACAAATTTTGATTTAGAAGCACTAACAGATTAATACCCTACACAAAAACCATCAGATTACCTGATTAAATAATGACTCTAACTGGGTCAACACAAATAGGACTTGCACTCTGTTGGCTAAGAAAGTATTTTCTCAAACATGGATCATTGAACCAGCAGACCATAATGTCTTCTTTAAAAGCTTTTTATGATCTATTTATATAGCTTTAGAGCAATTACAGACAAGTTCTGCCAACATGGCTACTCTCCATGCACATTATATTCTAATGCCAAAAAACCAATGGAGTTCTCTAGAAAGAAATAAACACCATGTGTTTAACAATATCATGTTTCCACAGCTAAATCTTGTTTTCTTGTTTTTCATTAAAATTGTTAGTATGTGAATTCTAAGAACAGAATGTAAACAGAAGGGGAAAAGACAATGAAGTAACACATCTCTGGTAAATTATAAACTCAATTTAACTTCCTCCACCTCCTCTTCAAGAACTATAAGCCCCTAAAAAAACAGAAGTTCAGAACTGAAATTTGCAAACCATTTTTCAAACAGCTTTTATAGAATCATTTCGGTTGGAAAAGACCTTCAAGATTGTCGAGTCCAACCATTAACCATGCCCCCTAAACCATGCCCTGGAGTACCCTGTCCACTCGCTTTTTGAATACCTCCAGGGATGGTGACTCAACCACTTCCCTGGGCAGCCCATTCCAATGTTTGACAACCCTCTCAGTAAAAAAATTTTTCCTAATATCTAACCTAAATCTCCCTTGCCTCAACTTGAGGCCATTTCCTCTTGTCCTATCTCCAGACACCTGACAGAAGAGACCAACACCCACCTCACTACAACCCCCTTTCAGGCAGTTGTAGAGAGCGATAAGGTCTCCCCTCAGCCTCCTCTTTTCTAGACTGAACAACCCCAGATCCCTCAGCCGCTCCTCATAAGATTTGTGCTCAAGGCCCCTCACCAACTTGGCTGCCCTTCTCTGGACACGCTCCAGCAGCTCAATGTCTTTCCTGTAGTGAGGGGCCCAAAACTGAACACAGGACTCGAGGTGCAGCCTCACCAGTGCCGAGTACAGGGGAACAACCACCTCCCTGTTCCTGCTGGCCACACTGTTCCTGATACAGGCCAGGATGTGACTGGCCTTCTTGGCCACCTGGGCACACTGCTGGCTCATATTCAGCCAGCTGCCAACCAGCACCCCCAGGTCCTTTTCTGCCGGGCAGCTTTCCAGCCCCTCTTCCCCAAGCCTGTAGCGCTGCATGGGGTTGCCATGACCGAAGTGCAGGACCCGGCACTTGGCCTTGTTGAACTTCATACAATTGGCCTCAGCCCATCGATCCAGCCTGTCCAGATCTCTCTGTAGAGCCTCCCTACCCTCAAGCAGATCGACCCTGCCTCCCAACTTGGTGTCGTCTGCAAACTTGCTGAGGGTGCACTCAATCCCCTCATCCAAATCATCAATAAAGATATTAAACAGAACAGGGCCCAACACTGAGCCCTGGGGAACACCACTTGTTACCCGCCGCCAACTGGATTTCACCCCAGAACCATAACACATACTCTGATGAGCATGATTTCCATTATTATCTATATAAAAGATCTAAAATAACTGTCATTTGTCTATTTTCATTTCTAAAAGTTGACCAGCCTTCAAGGGTCACACCCAGTAACTGCTTGGTCGTGGACACAATTGGCTTGTTTGGTCCCCCAGCGAGTGCACCCAAAGCACACCACAGCCAGAAGCTCTGCACTCTTTTCAATGTTTTGCTGGAATGAAATCAAACCACAAATGCCTAGGCTCATCCTGGTTCATACAGCAAAAAGACCAAGAGGTCACCAGTTTGGTATATCAAGTATATGGATAGATAGTAAATAAGGTGTAATAAAAGCTCTCTACTCTGGCAGAGAGCAGAATGACCTTCTGCATTCAGAAGTTGTATCAAGACAAATTCCAAATGGAGTAAGCCACAGTTTTCTAGCATTAAGGGCAGTTAAGCACCAGAAAAATCACTTAAGTGGCAAATATTGCATTTTTGAAGTATTTTGTTTGAAACTGTCTATAGAAGACACGTATTAGCTGGAATTAACTGGAATTAATAAAGGCCAATTCATAATATTCTCTGACCTGTGTTACACAGGAGTCAAACCTGCACAACTGAATAATTATTTTATGCCTGAAAAAATCTGTAAATCCATTAGCACATGTGTGGTGGTAAATGATAAGAAAATCCAAAATATTTTGCTTGAAAAGCCAAAAGCAAAAAAAAAACCCAAAACAAAACCCAAACCCACCACATAATTTATTTTACAAGTGGTTGATTGTAGAATAGGTACCTAAAAAAAAAAAAAAAGAAGTACCTTCTCTTTGCCCAGAGATTAGAATACAGTTTAATTACAGAAGGGACAAATTAGTCTAGCAGAGGTGCTCTGATAAAAAGGAAGAGTATAGCATGCAAGAAAAACAGCTTTTACCTGAGACATAACTGCTAAGAGAATGTAAAAGCCTGAAGAACAAATGAGAGGCCAGGATAAATAAACAAGTTTTCTCCTCTTAATCATAGCAGTAGATAAACTTTTCTAGATCACCTTTCACAAATACCATTAAATATCTGTTCCAAGTTTTTATCTCAAAACTTCCTCACTGAATACTCACTATCTCCATACATAGAAAATATTTCCCAGGAAATGTTGAAAACCAGATTATTTTTCTTTCTCTAGTTGAAGGCAGACATTTATTATGAGAAAACCCAGGATAAAGTTTTATCTTGAAGGGGCTTTTATTGTTCATTTGTTTTCTATTGCTATAGACTCTTAAAAATT
Organism: Harpia harpyja; assembly: GCF_026419915.1. Taxonomy (NCBI): domain Eukaryota; kingdom Metazoa; phylum Chordata; class Aves; order Accipitriformes; family Accipitridae; genus Harpia; species Harpia harpyja. Next base: position 14,104,429 of record NC_068944.1, on the reverse strand, counting down.
ACTTGGAGGGACACAATACAGGCCACCCCAGAAAATGCCAAAGAATCAGCCTGAAAATATTAGAACCTGAAAATTCTAGGAAAAAGAAAGTATTTATGTATAAAGAAAATATGTATCAAGAAGTATGTCATGCTGACTTGTTTTACTAACTTCCTTTCTCATTTTTGTCCAAGGCCTGTCTTACAAAATCCATTTACATTTACTTATGTTGCAGTTTTCTTTAGGAGACTGTGGCTGTTCTGACAAAATATTTGAAATAATTAGTGGAAAGGGTGTCATAGCAGAGGTAGTTTTCTCTCAGTATGCTAGGAACCTGAGCGGTTCTCAGTCTGACCACGAGAACCAAAAAAGATACCATCTTTGAATGTCTTTATTAGACTACATAAAATATTTAAATACATCTTTAACAGCTAGTTTGTGTGCACATGCACCATAACATTCTGTCAGCATCCTTGAAAATATTTAACACTCTCTGGGACCACTGTAGGGTTTGTGAAAATACAGAGCTCATTCACAAGCTGCAGGGCACAGAGTTATTGGTCATAGCTCTTGATTCTCTACATAGTCTACAAGTGCAATTCTGTCCTCATTTTCACTACAATATTACATCTATTTTTCAGAATAGTTGGCACCTGTCCCAGATTTCTATTCTCAGATCTGCTGACATGGAAAATAGGGATTGGAGGCTAGATAATCTCCCCTTTCCAATGCTATAAATCCCATTAGTGGAACTTGTTCAAAGAAATGAACCATTCACTGATCTGAGCTTAAGCTGAGGAAAACAAGCAATAGCACAGACATGACTACCCTATGCAATAAAACAGCAGTACTTGCAAGTGAGTCACAAAAACCACAAGCTGAGCTGCATTTTTGGGTCTACGAACTAAGTAAGTCTATTGACCTCAAACTAATAACAAAGACATGGTATATTTTGTCATACAACTATTGTTTCAAAGAATCCTTACAATAAATTATGAACCCTAGCACAATTCTCACTTTGAAACATCACCGAAGTAAGGGAATCTGGATTAATTCCAGAACACCAGCAATATTTTGCTTATTCGACTTCAGTTTTAATATCATTTAGAACATTGCATTTCCCAATTCATTAGAGGTTAATTCAGTAGAAAAAATTAAAATTCTATCCTGATTTGTCACAAATTCACCTACAAGCTTCAAAACTTTGGTTTTAAAAAGAAGTTTTCTTTAATATGTAATTGCAACATAGCACCTCAAATTAAATTATTGTGAGGGTTGTGGTTTTGGTTTGGGGTTTTTTTTTTTCCTTCCTGGGACTTAGTGACCCAAGTTATTTAAAATTCAGGGGAAACAAATAAACAAACAACCCACCCCCCACATCAGGCAGAATAAAGGCTTAAGGTATGGTAGACAAACAAATGAAAAGTTTGGAAGTGGAAGTGATTGCTGCTCCAGCTTACCTTCTGAAATATTTATATTGTCAGTTCTATGCATCAATAAATTCCATAAAACTTTAGCAGTACCTGAAGTCATAACTGAAATTGTTTTGAAAGTATTACTTTAAGTGGAAATTTGCAAAGACACATCACCCAACGTACAATGAATGAAAGCCAAACACAAATTAAGTTTACTTACCATCATATGAACAGTGCTTGCTGTGGAACTAAATATAGTAGCACTTGGATAAAGGGTGTACCTTCATTTTTTAATGGGTGCTTTCTTCTTAACAGATGACAAAGCCAAAAAATTCATACATACAGTTTTGTCCCTACTGGTCTACATGCACTGCCTACTCTAAATGATGACAGTTTTGACGAGTTTATGGTCACACTGATCCACACCTCCATCTGTATGTATCCCTCCCATTTTATCTGCTGTTTCTTAACCCTTATTTCAATCAACAGAGCACTTGTTTTACTGTGCAGTGGAGTATTACTAAACCCTCATATTCAGATGTCGACCCATGTGTTATTCCTTATGCCACTGCACCCAAAAACTAACAGTGTCAACCAACACTTCTTGGATGGATGTCTAGAGATAGGGTGGTTGAAAGGAATATCATGATTAATCAGTTCTGGAAGGGGTGTATTGTCCTGTGGTAGAATCTCTCTGTATTCTTGTATTCATTTTAGAGAAAGGCTAAAAGAACCAATCAACCATTTCATTCAGCTTAAACCAGATATCTCAAGCTGGGTGGTACAAGTAGTTCCTTCACATCTTGGGAGAAGAAGAAGAATCAGAATTTATTATGACATTCTAGGTTTTCACAACCCATAGCATTCATAATTTAGTATATAAAGTTTCTGATGCTTCTTTCAGGTTGGTGATGCTCCTCCTTATGTGTTTTTTTTTTTTATGGTTCTTGCTTCCTATCTTATCGATGTTTAACATCAAAAGAAAACTTAAAGTTCTTCAAAAACAACACTGATTTTATTAGCAGCTCATTAGCAGCTCATATTAATAGCCAATAAAATTGAGCTCAGCTTCAGCTGGTCCAAATTTAATCAAAGTGTGCTTTTCTCAAAACTAAAATAGTTTGTATTCATGCATCAGTTTTAACAGTGTTTTCACTAGGAAAACGGAGACATAGGAAAGAGAAGGAAACTTCAAAATGGGGCGAGATCCTTTCTTAATATTACATCCAAAATGTTTTACTGTGGCTCTGACATGGAATTAGATCTAATAGCCTAAACTCACGACCTTAAAAATTGTCTAGTCTGGCTAGGCTGTAACTTCCAATTACGATCTTGTGAAGCTGCATCATTTTACAATGGGAATGCAGTTCCTTGAAGGTTAATAATAGGCCAGTGTTCTCCCAGAATTTTCACTTGTGGAAAGACAGTCGTTTAAAATTCATATAAATGCTGGGAATATACTCCTGGAGCACTTTAATACAATGAACTTTAGAAAATGCTTTCAGGAGAATATTTCAGGAGCAAAGATGACACTAAAACATAGCAGGAACTGACAATAGGAAAATTCAAAATTTAGCGACAATAACTCAGACATTGACGATAATGATGCTAAATGGATTCTTGTGCTGTATTGTGATCACAAGACCACTGGTATGATGTGTGAAACCAACATTCAGAATCATGTTTTGCTCAGCTTACTCAATTGGCATTCAAAAACTGTTCCCAATGTAGCAAAGACAAGACTTCTGCCAGATCTCCCAGGACAGACAGACAACTAGCTATGTTTTTTTCCAAACTGAAGACTGCAGTTTTCAAGTGAGTGGAAATTACCACACAATTCCATTTATCATTCCAAGTGCAGAAAAAAAATTCAAAAACTGCTGTTCAGGGAAATTATCTCTCTCAACTGATATGTAGTACCTTCATAGCTTCTACTTAGACATATCCACTTAAGAACAGCTAAAGCTCCTTGAATATCATTACATTGAATGCACTGACCCGTGTTTTGTCAGTGCTGGGGAAGAGAAGGGAAATCAGAGGTGTCTAGAGAAGTCCAATAGTCAGTGGAGTATTACTCATTTTTATAAGGTCACCCATATTTTCATCACCTACAGTACAGGCTTATTACAAAAAATTTTATACAAGGGCTACACACAAAAAGAACTCAGTGTTAGCTCCCACACATAGCTACAAATAGAAGGTATTAGCCATATAGCCTTAGGTGAAAAAACTTTAGTATCTGAGTCTTACAGTAGTGGGATTAGAGCAAAGACACCCCAGTATTCCCATGAACTCTAGAAACTTCTCCATATAGCCAGAGTTCAACAGGTTTTCCAACAGAGTACAAAACCTATTTACTCAAAAGCCTTTTCATTACCATAACCAGTCTTTTTAAATTAATATTTATTTACTCTATAACAGGGAAATGAGAGCAAATATGAATCTCTATATAAATAAATATAAAATATAAAAGGGTACTTAAGATAATATGCAGAGCAATTCATTTTGATTACTCCAAATAATGTCTTAATGACATATCTTATTTAGTTAACTGGCACATATGGTATTTTCTGAGCTGAAGATTTTTCAGATAGGAATCAGCGTTTCGGGCATATATTTTCTAGCATTGTTTGAGCTTCAGACTACTTTTCTGCAACAGTTTGATTGCCAAATAAAAAAACCCCATAGTCAATACACTGCATTGTTATGATTCTTAAATAAATTTGAAGATTAGAATATTTTTAGAACTCGGTCATGATGGGGAAATTTAGAACATACTCAGCTAAGAAAAAGAATAGGCGAGGTCTAATTCTTAAAGTTGGTTACAGAAACCTTTTTACTTTAACAGGACAAGGTCAAAATGTTGTTCATCAATACAGCCACTCATCTCTTGGTCAGCTTTTGAATCTTAAAAAAAAAAAAACCAACACAAAGCACAAATAACAATTTCACCTGACAGGTTTTATATGAGGGGCCATATACGCCTAGACAAGACTTCGCTTATGCATATTCATTTTCTCTAGATGAAACTCTGTCCTTCCAGACTCTCTCCATTGATTTTCAGACAGATTTTGTTAATTTTATCTCCAGAAATAATGAAGTCCTCACTTCACAAAATACTGAGATAATAGTGGTGCGAAAAACCTGCACTTTTTCAGTATTTTTCCACTGAAAGTGAAGAGGTTCCTACAATGAACGAAAGGAGTTTGTGATCGGTCACCTTGCGTATTCAACTTACTTCACTTCTATGAAAACCCAGGCAACTTTCTCACTAATTGGAGATTTTCTCAGTCTAAGTTTGCTCAGTATTGAATTTTTTTGCTATAATTCACACCAGAATTGCCTGAAAACAGAAAAAACGTCAACAAGTTATTATACTAGCCAAAGAGGCTGCTTGAATGAAACAGTATACCTTGCATTACGAGCCATCCCTTCCACTGGGCTTATCAGTCTTCTAGACTGTTGACTACTCTACATGCTCATTTCTTGATATAAACCATATGCCTGAGGTCTTCTCTAACATAACCTAGATTTCATTGTATTCCAGAAGCCAAATCCCCCAAATAAACAATTTTGCAAACATATAATGCTTGGTTGCATTTTTCCCCAACTCTGATGGAATTCTTCTTGAAGCAGATAATTTAAAGGCAGACTTAATTTCAAATTTCTTCAAACCATATGAACCATCAAAAATTACTTGGTAAACTCCCTCACCTAGATCAAGATGGCTAAAAGATATGCTCTTGAATTCTACTTACATTAAAATTTGTGTTCAGGAGCATGAATCAAAGCACTTCACTTGTCAGCATCCATTATCTCCAGCCTTCTCCAGCAGAAAGCGAAACCTACCAGACTGTGCTCATAAATAGAAAGAACATAAAGTGATATTTAGAAATCTGTATTTCTTCATCTTTCTTTGTCAAACACTTCTGACTTCATAAATCCTGTATACTTAACTCTATTCAAATCTATGTAGGGCATTATAAAATGTTCAGACAACTCACTATAAGATCTGTTTTATCATTTTCTTTAGTCAAAAAGAGAGAAAGAGAGAGATTCCTCAAAAGTATAAACCAGAGTTTCTTAACCTTAGAAGGTGTCATATTCAGATTGGAGCCTGTCAGACATATAGTCTGGAAGGGATAAGAACCTTACGTATATAGTCTACATATACCAACTCCTGAATACCTACTTGAGATTTTTTTTCCTTCCTCAATCTTTTAGGCACTACAGCATTTACAGTCAAAGTATCATGATGAGAAAGCAGAAAAGAGAAATTCTGTTCGAGCTGAAAAAAGAAAGCTATTGTCATTCTAGCCTTTCGCCCTCCACAGTAGTTAGTATGCAGAACAGATACCAAACAGTAAAATATACCTGAAAGAACACCATGAAATCCCAACTGGGTTGTCAAACTCCTACAAAACAGATGTATAGACATGATTGAATTATGAGAGTTGCACATTTCTGAAAATAGTATATATTTACAGAATACACTGCAAACCATTATGAGGTATTTTCATTCTACAGACCACAAAGTGTTATTTGCTCAAGATGAAGCAAGGCCTGCATGAAACCAAAATCAAACAAATAAATAAATAGATAAATAATATATCAACTAGAGTTGCTTGTGGAGAAAATTTAACCAAGGCTGCCTTCTGCTGAAACCAATCCACACGAAACATTAAATCCAGCAAAATGAAAATGTTACATTTTGTTTCAGAATGACGTCTCCTTCTTGGAAATTTAATACAACATTTAATCTTTGGCCCTTCAAGAAGGAAAAGAACTTCTCTAACTTTTCATAAATTGAGAAAAAAATCCTTTTTCTTCAAAATATTTAGATTCCAACTGGTGATATTAATGTAGAACAGGGTGGGAGAGCTGCATAGTTACATGGAATGGAATTCCATAGGTCTTCTTTGCTTTTGCTTTTTAATTTTTATTACAAAGCAAAGCAAAATAAGTGTGGAAACACATTAAAATCCTTGAATTGTGGATATCTTCACAACTTTCTATGTATTAACATAGAACTCTGTGTTTAGTCTCAGGAAATTTGGTATAAAATAAGAAGTGTTTGGGGTTTTCACAGTTCTGGAGAACTTGCAAGGAAGTCTCCAGAAAAGTTGTAAGTGCCAACACAACATCTGACCACAAAGCCATCAGTTCACTTCCTTTTTCTCCCCAGACTTCTCAAAAACCCTCTAGATAATAGCCTCATCTGCAATGCAAGTCCTGCAATAATTAGTATTCCATGCACAGAATGTAAACCCAACTCTAGTACAGGGAGTCCCAGGGCCTGGGCAACTTGGCCATCTCTTCCTTCTTTTGTTCCCCTTGAAGCAGAAGACATGTCTCAGATGCATCATGATAGTCTGCATACAGGCACCAGTCACCACTTGGTCTCACATTTGGGCTCTTCCACATTAAGACACCTATAGATTGAGAGGCTCAGTTTCCAAGCTGAGGGGACTTTACATATGCAACATGCACGTGCACTTATATTCATCCTCAGACATGGAAGTTTTATGTGGCATTTCTCTGCCCATGAATTTTCAGCATGTAAAAACTTCTGGAATATTTGTTATGGCACTGTGATTGACTAAGAGTGGTGTAATCGGTGTTCCCTTGCTCTCACACTTAAAAATATGAGATAAATAAAACCAGATAAACTTATGTAACATTTATAGACTGATATTAAAAAAACAATTGTCAGAGGAGCAATAACTACTGAAAATAGGTCAAGCTATTCAAAGGACTGATACCAGAAGGAATCAGCAAAATTTTGCCTTTTTGCTGCCTGTGCTCAAAGCTGAGAGTATTTGTTTTCCAGCTTAGAAATCCTGCTTAAAGTCTACAAAATAACTCAAATGCTAGGAAATATATTTACTTAAAGAAACAAAAGAAAAAACCCACAGAAGTAGTCAAGTTCAGTTGAACTGTGAAATATGACAGTATTAAAGTTTGAAGACATTTGTCTTTAAACTGTATTTCTCTTCCAAATAACATGTAGTCTAACCTGCCAAAATTAAAGGTTTGTCAGATGTTAGTTCGCTTGCTGTAATACAAGAAAAGGTCAGAAAGCAAACTGAAAAAAGAGTCTAGACAGCTTTAACCTCAAGGCTTTACTTTATTCCAAGAGACAGGGTTATCAGTCATATTATTTCCTATAAAAAAATAAAAAGAACTGATAAACAGAAAAAAATCGTAAGACTTAACATTCAAGGATATGACGAGAGGCTACTATTCTGATTTTGTAAGCAGTTTTAAATCATCTGAAGCAAAATATCATTCACCTTACTTGAACATTCAGATAGTATTTTCAGCTTCTAAAACAGCCTGTGATCGTTTAACTTATGGTGAATTTCTGAATTATTTAAACACACAGAGATAAGATGGAGCAAAACAACAAACCAACCCTCAAAAATTGTTTATACAAAAACTCAAACAGGCAAAAATCCTGAGAGCCCACTTGAAGTAAATAATTTACCTGTTGTAATTTATCCATATGTGTTTTGTTAGATTAAGCCAGTCATTGCTTTATCCATATTCAGGATAATTCCATAAAGTTATACAGATATCTTCCACAGTAATGATGAAAGAATAACAGCTATGATTGAAATTCTGCAAGTCCTCTTCATAAATGAATGAGTAAATTATATTGCTGGTGACACTATTATTACGAGCAGTGAAAATTTGGAAGAACATTTAGATTAATAAAAACCCGGGGAAGAATAAATTAAAAAGAAAATGTTTATTGCAGAACAAGATTGGAAGAAGGGCATTCATTGTTATAAAACATTGTGATAATAAATTCTTGGCCAGTTTCATGTTCAGTCAAACTAAATTATTTCAAACATCCTCAGAAAATAAGGAAAACTCTGCTGTGGAGGTAACTGCACCAAGCATGTCATTGCCAACTGCTGAAGTAAGCATTGAGACAGGACTGCCGTAACATACCTCAGGATCTACATAAACAGGAAAAGTTAGAGAAAAAAAATTTAAAATGGGCACACGCACATACAAAATTACTGAGTAGTAGCTTCCCCCAACACACACCCTTCTTTTTGCTCACCAAAAAGCCAGTTACAAAAACTATTTAATTGAAACTTTGATTATTTTGATGAGTAAGATCATTTTGATTCTAAAATTGACTATAAAATAATTGTACCTTTGACACAAAAAAACTGGAAGCCCTAGAAATACGCAGCTTAATGCTTTCCAGTATTTTTGATTTTAGGAGCAAAGCCTCTGTTATTCCTATACTCTAAGCTTCACAAACTTATTATGAACAATAATGAAGTGCCCCAATATCCCTGAGGCAATGACTTTTCTGTGTATTCAAGAGAGTATTAACTCTCACTTTTCAAAATCTAATACTGACAGAAATAGCCCCCCAGATTTTGTGCTAATGTAAATGTAAAATAAACCAATCAACCAACCAACCAAAACCCCATCTGCTTTCTCAATTTTCACCATTTATGTTGAGATTTAAAAAAAAAAAAAGAATTTATTGGATTGTTTAAATTTTATGAAACACAAATAATCATACTTCTCTTCTGTAAACTATTGCTAATGTAGAAACTGAACATGAAGGCCACCAGAAGCATCCTGTTTACTTGAATTCCACTGTGGTGCTCTCTTCACAAGTCTATCCATACCCTCTCTCCTTTTCACCCAATTCTGTATATACAAAATTGAGATATTCAGTAGAATTGAAACACTTGTCTACTAGAGCATCTTCTTTTAGCATTCATTGAGCAATGCTTACTTCCCTCCACCCCTTTCCTCAAAAATCTTTTTTTAATGTTAAGTATATTGGCAAACGTGTATTCTGCTCTGGAAAGCTGTTCCATAACATTTTAATTCAATTCTGCTCATTACCATCCTAACTCCCTAATGCCATTTAACTTATTTGCCCTCACATCACTGTTCTGTGGCAAGGAAGAAAAATGTGCCAAGGAGGGAATACATGACTTGTTCATGATGCCACAAAAGTCGTTAAGCAAATTGAATCAAGGTTTTCTCATACCAGCTCCCAATCTCTTAAACGTGTTATTTTGCTGAATAATTTAAATTCACTGTTTCGCATCATGCAGATACGCTTGAACTGAAGAAACCACTCGTGTTCTGTGTCATGTTACAAAGAAGAAAGATTTTTTTTTTGAAGGAAAAAAAAATTACTTAAAAATCTTCTATGCCATTTATATTTCTTGTTAATATTTTGAATTACCAGTTGTGGCACTACCCAAAGCAAAGACTTCAGGAAACAGCAAAACATCCATTTGCACACTTTCATCTTTTAGTAATTCCTACTTCCTATAAATGCCACCTTTTTCCAGCTCTCTTCTACACAACCAAGTACGTGAGGCTTTCGGTTGGTAACAAAAGATCTCCTTGCATGCCACCTGACACTAGCTTTCAGCTAATTAAATAATTTCTCTATGGATGCTACATAAAAATCAATTATTTAACAGGAAAAAAAATGCTGAGAGCTAACTGAATCTTTTGAGACAGAGTACAGCCTACAGGGAGGGGAGCTGTGGCAGTGCAAGTCTTAGAAGCAATAGAGGATGAGCCAGCCATAAATTCTCCTGCAGGTCTAAGGAAGCACGTTCTGCAGCAGAAGGCTGCCGTTGGGTAGATTAATGCAATGTATATTCTACCCTGCAGCTGCCAGTTCCTCCTCAGTTCAGGCTGTTTCCCTTGGGGAAGTCAGTACTATCTGGAACATCGTCTCCAGTCCCCACCTGCATTGTAGCTCCTGCAAGGGACGCTCGGAATGAAAAAAAAAAAGACCCAAAAAATCAACCCTCACAGCAAACTCGCAAACGGACCAGCCACAGCCCACTACAAAATATCTCCTGGAACCATGAATAGGAGCACCCCCACAAATAATACCTACAGGAGAATATTTTGAATTTTGTTTTTCCTTATGTGGTTTTTACAGAATTAATAACCACATAATAAAATGTAAGGGCTTAATTTTATATGGAATTGAGAAACAGGACATGACAACCCAGAAAAGCTTACAGTCAATTTGTCTGGTTATCACCAGAGACTAACCTATTGATATCATACTAGCAAGGATCTGCAAAAGTACTTTGCATTGTGCATTACAACCTAAGGTTTTATCATAACTTAATACAGTAATTATAAGAAAGTGATCATACCAACCAATTAAAGACAATGCACGAGAAAGTCAAAGAGATAAGTATAATTTCAGGCTCCATATCCAAAAATACACATTAAACTCTGCTTTTACTGAATACCCTTTGAGAAAAAGGGTATTCGGGTAAAAAAAAGGGTACTCTCCCTCTCTACAAAGAAAAAAGTGAGGGGGGAGAAAAAAGGCTGTCTTTTCTGTATTTAATCTGGCTTACTGTTGCTTTGCATATGCTCTTTCTGTTGTTTCAAGATACTGTTGGCAGAGTAGCATACCTCAACACTGTTTTTATCACAGTGTGAAAAACACCAGATGTACAAAATTAAAGTTCAAGTTAATCAAAATATTGCTTGACAAAGCAAATAATTGAATTGCACTTTCAATGCACTGTGGTAGACAATAATTAACATGCAGCATCTTCAACATTTGGATACAACTTCCAATTTCCGTTTTAACATCATAGAATGCTGTCTACACATTTTTTAATGGTACCCCTGATAATAATATATTCTGGTTTTAATCATATTCCACGTTGCAGGAAATGAAGCTTGCAATTTTCCCAGGTGCTTACCAAATTACTACTGCAAGCTAATTCTCATCCCCCGAGTTAAGAGTTTCAACACTGTGCACATTAACAGCCTGCTTATGTTCTTCCTGTACAACAGAAGGTAAGTTAATATGTGCTTCAATTATATCCAGTTTGTGCATTTATAGCACCCTGTGGGCAACACTAAGGCAGCTGTAAATGTACTTATCCTGCTTCTTTAATGCTCTACTGTATTACAGGGGAGAGAGAGAGAAAGAGAGAGAGAGAACTGTATCATTTTATCAAGAGAATCAATAAGGAACTCAACTTCACTGTATTGATTCAAGAGGGCTGCTAAGGTACAGCTCTCTCTTTACTTGCTACAGAAAAGCTTGCCCGAGCTTGACTTTTATATAAATTCCCTCTTCTTCACATATGCGCATGAGCACACACGTTATTAAGCCTGTATTTGTCAGCTTTAATAAAATGCACATGAAGCCCATTTTCATGTATTGTAGACACTTTATCTTAAATTAAAATGGAAGATATATTGCACAATTGCCTCTTCTAACTGCATCTATTGACCTAACTGAACAGTGTCTTAAAAGAAGGCACTCCATTTTTTCCTAGCTTGTTTATTTTATTGCAGGCCAGCCTGAGGTTTCATGAAATAAGCGCACGCTTGCACTCGTACAGTTTTGATTTTTTTCTTTCTAGTTTCAATGCAACATTCACCTGACAGTGGTTGACTAAGTGAGTGCATACTCATATTTTGTATTTTAAGATTTTATTTTATTTTTTAATGGTAATCACTTTCCTTCTTGTTCTTTATTGAAATTTTCCAGAAGTTTTGGGGAAAACAAAACAAAACAAAAAACAGTTTTAAAAGTGCCATAACATTTTGGGAAGGAATATAAACCTCTCCTGTATTAGGGGACATGACAGCCATATTTCCTGTAGCTAGGAAAAAAACATTCCTTGAGGAAGCTTATATACAAATTTTTAAACTGACAAATTTTGAAAAACATTTCCTCTCAAATTTCATCCAAATAGTTTTTACTTTTTAAAATTACAAAGTGAAAAAATTTATTTCATGATTGTTAATATTTAGATTTCACTACACAATTGTTAGATTTAGACAACTTGATACTTCCCTTTATCCTTCCAATCTTAGTTTACCATATCAAAAAAACAAACAAAGAACAAAAATATAAACTGGGGTTCAGAAAAAGTGTAATCCATGCGTATGTGTCAGATTATACTGGGAGAAGTTTATACCAGTAGAATTGTTTTCAAGAAAGAGTATGATTTGAGAAGTGATCTTACTGGGGTACAGATTATGTACATGACAACATTGGCAGTTCCTTCTCTAGTACATTGTCTCCACTTGCAAAAATTACATGTACATAAGGTGCCTCTTTTCATTTATCATATTTATTGTTAAATATGTGAGTGATCTTCACCAGCAAGAATCAAATCAAGACTGTTTTCAATTTTCATGCCTTGGACACTGTCCCCTTTCCATGAAGTTTGTGTGTGGCATTGAATTTGACCAAAAGGACATGGAATTGCTTTTGTGTGCTCACTTCTCCTTCAAAAGTCCTCGGGCTTGGAATCTAAATATCTACAAAAATCTAATATGCACTTTTACTGCATCATCACATAAATTCATTATGATTATTTTTAAACAAGTTTTCTTTTTAACCTTCTACTTTCTGCCTCAAGTTTATAGTATTGATTTTCTTCTCCATGACTACAGACATTCTGAAGCACAGTTGAAGCAAACATTATGTAAACATGTCTTGGACTTTCTGATAGAGCAACTTGGTTATGTGCACCTTCAAGTCGACCAGAGGCGAAACAACAGTTTGTCCCACAAGGTTAGGACAAAGGTAGAGAAGGAAAATCTCAAGATTTTCCTCTGCCATAGACTCAGGCAGCTCCATTTCATTAGCTTCTGCTCTACCTTGTTGACAATTTCCAGCTCATCTTTACAGGAGATACTCTTAATAACTATACAAAACTGTATGGAACAGTAGAGATCAAAAAAATACATCTTTTTTTCCCCACTCTGATTCATGCTGTTAATTCTGGGTGTCTTCTAAAGGTGTATTTGACAACAGTCAATGGTTCTTAAAACCAGATAAGCTCAAAACACAGAATGCCTGTTCCCACACATGCAACTTGAGTCTCATTTTCCCATGTCCTTACTGAATGGTAATAGAGAAGGGTTTGTAAAAGTTTCAGTTAAATTAAAATCAATTAAATGAAGCTAAATCTGTTAAAGTCAAAGAATGTGAAACACCATTATTGGTATAAATCCCCTTTACCTAAATCAAATTCCAAACTCTAATGCACTCCAATGCAATTCAATTCCATATTGCATCCGAAAAGGTTCAGTAACCCATAATTTTGCAGACAGGTAGAGCAGAAGAACAAAATGTGTTTGAGCACTATGACAGGTAAAAAGAAATTTAAAACATGAACAAATATGTTAATTTCTATTATTTTTTGCTTGATCAGGAGTTTCAAAGTAATTTTTAGGTGTTAAGAAAGAAGCATGAGAAATACATCATTTGGTTTTCACTCTTCAATTTTTTTTGTACATTTATCATTCATGCATTCAAGGAACAGGATTTATCCCATGGGATTCATTGCCACAAAAGAAAATGTTCAAAATAAACAGTATGGAGGGAAAATGAGAGTAGTATTCTCACATTGTAAGTTCAGTCACTTACTACTTTTACTAGCTAAATTTAAGTTAGCCTCCTTATTGAATTTTGTGGGACTATACTTACAGAGCCAATGGAGAAAAGTAAGCAACCTGAATCACTGTTTAGAGGATGAAACATAAGTCCTCATTTAGACTAGGCCTTGAACAACTGTTTTTCTCTATTAATTTTCTACAGAGAAACTAGCTGCACTATTATTCTTCTTCAAACAAGTTCTAGTTTGTAAATCACCACACTGACTCCTGTATAGGATAGCCTTTCTTTTAAAAGGGGGGGAAAGAAAAAAAAAAAAACAAGCTTTGTGGTTACTCTGCTGCTGCCTTCTTCAAGGAAGCTTTATTAGTACCAATCATCAGTCTGGATGATACTGCCACAGTCAATACATCACAACGGAAAAGCTGGCAGCCTTTGTTGACTACATCTGCCTCCATACCCTAATCTTGGCATTCTCAACACAAACAGTCCCAAGAGACTCCAATCTGTGGGGACCAAAGACACCAGGTACAGGTCTTAACAAATCCCATTAGTTCAAGAGAATCTGCAGTTTGGCTTATCAGCTGGCAGAGTTCTTACATACACCATGCTCTGAATTCAGAAATATGGAAATTAATTTAAAACAAAAACAAAAACAAACCCAACACTTTGTTTTTTAGTGAATTAGTAAAATGTGTTCAATTTTGCTGGCAGCTTCAACAGTTGGAGAAAGTAGGGGTCAGTTCCTTAACAGTTCAATAACAAAGAAGGGGAAAGAAAATGCGATTATATGTAAGAGATTGTTTGACTACCTCCTGTAAGATATTGCATTTCAGTGTTCACTAACAGAAATTCTCATCATTAAGCTGTTGTGTGTACTCTGCAGTTGCTCTTTGAGCAGGTCAGCTGTTGACAGCGATGGCAACATAGCACTTGGAAGGAATATAGAAAACACATTACATTATACGCTCTGCACAGGATATCCAGGAATGCTTCTTGGACGTAAACATGTAGCTCATCGGTCCTATGGTCATCCAGAATATGTCAGCTTAAAAACCATGATCTATTTATTAAAGGGAGTCCTTTACAGTAGCTCTTACATTTATGCCATTCTAAATTCTCTTAGAATGCTTTCTGGTACAAAAACTGAAAGGTTAAACTATGGATTTATGCAATTTTTTCTTTGCTCTAATACAGTGGTATAGGTGCAAGAGCTGTTATCGAAGTTATAATCAAAGGATATGTACCAGTGGGACACGTGTACAACTACCATAATGAATCTCATTGTGTGTGTGTGTGTATAAATACATACATATATGTATACACACATACACACAGAAATGTTTATACATATAGACAGACTCAGATACCATTACTGGTAAATACTGGTTTATACAACCATATCTCAGTATATCCATGCAAGCAATACGTTTTCAACTTAAGAACTACATTCATTCCCATCTCCAAACCCACTTTTTTTTCTGAATTGTCTTTTTACTACTTAAGGAACCAAAGGCAAGGCAGAAAACAGGCTAACACTTTTAGATAGTCAACTTATGCTTGTGTTTATCATAAAAAGGAATGCACTCTGCACACATCCCTTCACTGTATCATCACTACATTGTTGGTATGATGGGTCCCTAAGCCTGCCAGACCATAATGCTCCATTCTACATTTTTTTCTCATAAAAAAGAACCCCAGATGACTGTCATGTCCCAGTTTCTCAGGACGATGACTCAGGTTTGCCGATTCCCAGGTCAGCATTAAGGTGAAACGATGCCAGGGATCCTTTAACTCACAAAACTCAACTTCTATTTGCTCACAACAAGAACTGGCATGCTCACCACAAAAACTGGTATGCTCACAACAAAAATTGGCACTAAACTATGTCAGTAAACTATGTAACATGTGCTAACCCTACATCACCAAACATACTACAGGCCTGGTTTATCTGGGAATCAGTTGAGGGTAGATGATAAGGCGAGCCCTCCCATTGAGTCCCGAGGTTCAGAGCAGTCCCCCTTGCTTTCTAGACTCCTTCTCAGAGAGGAGCCCAGGGGCGGCTGGATCCGCTCCCCATCCCAGACTTGGTCAGCGGTTTATGTCTAAAGGGATGAGGTGTAGGGATTGTGGAAAAGGGAGGAGAGGAGAGGAGAGGAGGAGGAGAGGAGAGGAGAGAGAAGAGTTGTCACCGGTCCTGGGTTCAGCATTGGTTCAGTCAGCTGAGGGCTCTGATTCCGGTGGGCTTGCACACCCAGGCCTTCAGTTTGTGTCCTTTTGTCTTCCCTGCTCCTCCTTCGGGCAGGCATTAGGCTAATTAGGTGTCATGAGCAGTTTGTGAGCCTTTGGGACTTGGGGGTCGTTTGGGGAGCCACTTCCCCTTCCCGGCAGGGTGAGCTGTCCCCCTCAGCGCATGGGAACAGCGGTATGGGAGCCGGGAGCTGTGCGCCCTCCGGCACGGCCTCCCCCTCCTGCTGCTGATTGATGGGTGCTGATCGATGGGCTGCTTTTCACCTGGGGTTCCTTGCTGGGCAGGGTTCCTTGTTAGGCAGAGTTAGTCATCAAGCAGAACTTGCCCCACCACAATGTTTGAGACATTAACTCTTTCAGTCTCTCACAATGACTAAGAAAAGATTTTTTTCTTTTTCTTTTTCTTTTTTTAATTAGGAGAAAACTCAGAATGGGACTTGTCTTCTTGCAAGCTGGTGTTTTTCCTTCAGATGTGCTCAATCCAGAAGCTGTGCGATTTTTTCTTTGGTTGCTGCAAACTCCACATTCACCTCTGGGTGTCTAGAAAGATAGGTTTTGTAGTCTGTCACCTTGAAGGATGGGATATATGACTCTTGCCTGCCCAATCTCTGTTGTGCTGCAGGCTTCCAGCTTACCCATGGCTCCCCAGTTCCCTGTTCCGCAACATGCTGCGGAGACTTTCCCTTCTGAGAGCGCTCTCAGGAAAGACACAACTTGCCTTTCCCTCCTTGGAGCTTCACCTAACACAGGGGACGGCAGCCTCGTTGGACCAAACCCACAGGCCCCTTTTCTGCTGGTACCCAAAGGAGCATAACGCAATGACATACAACACAGAATAATGAAGTACCATACGTCTCAGAGACCAGTTTGTCAAAATTAGCTAAGTAACTTCTGTATCAATACCTATTTCTAACTTAACAAGCGAAGGGCTATGTTCACAGTATTTATATGCTGAAGAGAATATTTTAATGCTCCCTTGCAAAAGGGATGTTTGGCACAAAGTAATCAATTTACCACTGATAGGTGTTTATATGTGAAAGAGTCTTTTGGAATATCTGGTCTTTAGTGAAACTTAACTTCATTAAAGCACTGCTTAGGGTTTGATCTCACTGTCCTTGTTCAGTCAGTATTTCATTAACATGGGGATGGTTTTCCTTTTTTCCTAATTTTTCCTCATTTATTTTGGATTTTTAAAGCAGAGTTAATAAAAGGGACTGCTCAGCATTCAACATTTCAGCCTCATTTTAAGACATTCCAGTAGACCTCACTGACAGACGTCGACACCAACCAGATCCTTTGTGGTGGAAGAAGGACTGAATGCTGCATGTGGGAACACTCAAAACCTTTTATCACTTGGGCAGAGGTGGTTAACACATTGATCACAGCCAAGAGCAGTGGTGTCTCCTTTTCCTCTGAAAATGATTGGCCAAAATGCTTTTTAACTAGCCGGCTCTTGATTTTGTGTCTTTTGAAAGACCAAGGAGAGCTTTCATATCTCCTTAACTGCTGCCACTGTGTCTGCTGTCACAAGATTTCCAGCCTAGACACATACTTTAACCTTAACCAAATACTGCCTCTCCTCCTTCCATATCTTGAATGAATCTAAGATGGAGAGAAGAGAAACATGCTTTGCAGAATCCATGTTGCCACCATAACTTAGCCCATTTTTCCATTAAACAGCTTTTACACTTCAGCTAGAGAAAAACTGATCTACAACATAGAGGAAGCAATGGTAGAACTTTCACAATACTATAAAATAAATAGTTATTTTTTGCAGTTGTGTCAATCCAAATCTTCAAAATTCTATTTTTTGATTCCCTTTAACAGTTATGCCATACGATGACATGAAGAAGGCAGAAGATTTTTGATGCCAGTGTGGGTATAATTTTGTTGAATAGGTGGAAGACTTACTTATTTTACCAGAGTATCAGTTAAACTTTTAAGAACTGCTAGAATAATCTCCCCTTCTCTGCCTTTTCCTTTGTACTACAGATGTTCAAGATAAGGAAAAGTGATGCATTTTAATGCTCTATGAAGTACTTTGAAAGAAACAGAAAAAGTAGAATAAAAGATGATTTTAAAATGGTCTGTTAAATTTATACTTCTAGGGTATTTTTTTTTAAATGAAGATCATTAGCACTTCGTTAAGTTCATAATTTTTCCTTGTAACATTAGGGTTATTAAGTATAACATCATTTTTCACTGGAATATATGGTACAATGCCAAATCATGAGCCAAGCCAAATGGAACACACAGGGAGAGAGAAGGGGAGACATACTAACAGAGGTATTTCTTAATAACGGAAACCTAGCAAAAGAGGCCTCAAATTTGTCAGCAGAACTGCAGATATGACTCTATCAATAATCCATGGCACTTTTGTATTTCCCAGCTGAGGCTATTATACAGCTTTGGATGACAGCCTGCTTCAACTTCATCATACAATCCACTGGGACAGAAACTCATAACTGGCTTTCAACATAGATCCTTCATATAAAGGGTAATAACTGCAGCCAGTCAGTGTAGTAAGATTATCAGAGACTGCAGCAATGAGCTGCAAAATGTGGGAAAGACAGCTTGACAGAAACCTGACAAAATAACCTTAGCAGGATAACTCCTTTAAACATCAAGGGGAGAAGAAAGGTATCAGAAAGATCCCCCACAGTACCTTCCTCAGTACTGTTCAGCTGATGCTTTTTAATTAAATTTATCTTGACCTATCTTCAAACATTAGAGAAAATTAATAATTAATCAGAAACTTAAGCTACATCAAGAGAAGCGATAAATACACTACAGAAGGTTTTATCTGTACTGATGAACATTACTGATATTCTTGCAAGTCCATTGATTTCCAATAGAAGGTTTCAGTAGGACTGTCACTATGACGTAACATTATTATCTAATAATGTATTATCTAATAAAGTTATTATCTAATGATGTATCTTTGTAATGTACATAAAAGGAACTTAAGTGAGCCTGTTAAATCATCAAGGGCAAAAGTTTCAAAACCTTCTGCATGGCTTATTTAGGATCCACTATCCTATTTTCAGACATTCAACATAAACATTAGTTAGAGCCAGATAACTTCACCTCTGGTTCCTGAGCTCCTTCAAAATTTATACAAAACTTTACACTGCATTTGTTTTGATATAGGCTGGCTTTCACATCCAAGTGGAGAATCAAGGGCCCAAGCTTATGCAAACTGCCCTAAATGATCAGAGCTATTTAACAGTAGAGTTTTGATAGTAGATATAGAGGTAGATATATTCAATTGGCAGCCAGTCACTAGTGGTGTTCCCCAGGGCTCAGTATTGAGACCAGTTCTGTTTAATGTCTTTATCAAAGATCTGGACGAGGGGATCGAGTGCACCCTCAGTAAGTTTGCAGACAACACCAACTTGGGAGGGAGAGTTGATCTGCTCAAGGGTAGGAAGGCTCTATGGCAGGATCTGGACAGGCTGGATCGATGGGCTGAGGCCAACTGTATGAGGTTCAACAAGGCCAAGTGCCGGGTCCTGCACTTGGCTCACAACAACCCCATGCAGCGCTACAGGCTTGGGGAAGAGGGGCTGGAAAGCTGCCCGGCAGAAAAGGACCTGGGGGTGTTGGTTGACAGCCGGCTGAATACGAGCCGGCAGTGTGCCCGGGTGGCCAAGAAGGCCAACGGCATCCTGGCCTGAATCTGAAATAGTGTGGCCAGCAGGAGCAGGGAAGTGATTGTTCCCCTGTACTTGGCACTGGTGAGGCTGCACCTCGAGTACTGTGTTCAGTTTTGGGCCCCTCACTACAGGAAAGACTTTGAGGTGCTGGAGCACGTCCAAAGAAGGGCAACAAAGCTGGTGAAGGGTCTAGAGAACAAGTCTTATGAGGAGCGGCTGAGGGAACTGGGGCTGTTTAGCCTGGAGAAGAGGAGGCTGAGGGGAGACCTTATCGCTCTCTACAACTGCCTGAAAGGGGGTTGTAGTGAGGTGGGTGTTGGTCTCTTCTGTCAGGTGGCTGGAGAGAGGATGAGAGGAAATGGCCTCAAGTTGTGCCAGGGGAGGTTTAGACTGGATATTAGGAAAAATTTCTTCACAGAAAGGGTTATCAAACACTGGAAAAGGCTGCCCAGGGAAGTGGTGGAGTCACCATCCCTGGAGGTATTTAAAAGCTGTGTAGATGTGGTGCTTAGGGCCATGTTTTAGTGGTAGACTTGGCAGTGCTAGGTTAACAGTTGGACTCAATGATCTTAAAGGTCTTCTCCAACCTAAATGATTCTATGAAAGAAACACTGTGAAACAACTTTAAATTAAGCTTGCTAGAAAAATACATGTGTGTGTGTGCATTTCCATCTAAAGAGACACTTCTGCAGCCTACTGTGCTGGGTTTGGGTGGTACAGAGTTTATTTTCTTCATAGTAGCTGGTATGGGGCTGTGGTTTGGATTTGTGCTCGAAACAGTGCTGATAACAGGGATGTGTTCACTGTTGCTGAGCAGTGCTTACCCAGAGCCAAGAGCTGTTCTGCTTCTCACCCCACCCCACCAGCGAGGAGGCTGGGGGGGCACAAGGAGTTGGGAGGGGACACAGCCGGGACAGCTGACCCCAACTGACCCAAGGGATATCCCAGACCATATGGCGTCATGCTCAGCATATAAAGCTGGGGGAAGAAGGAGGAAGGGAGGACGTTTGGAGTGATGGCGTTTGTCTTCCCGAGTCACTCTTAGGTGTGATGGAGCCCTGCTTTCCTGGAGATGGCTGAACACCTGCCTGCCCATGGGAAGTGGGGAGGCAATTTTTTGTTTGCTTTGCTTGCGTGCATGGCTTTTGCTTTACCTATTAAACTGTCTTTACCACAACCCACAAGTTTTCTCACTTTTATTCTTCCAATTCTCTCCCCCATCCCACTGCAGGGGAGTGAGTGAGCGGCTGCGTGGGGCTGAGCCGCCTACCCGGGTCAAACCACACCACCTACTAAGAGCCAACAGTCCGAACCCCATAACAACTAACAGTGAAAGAATAAGTTGAAGTAGGAATATAGCCAAATGCAGTTACAACTTGTTAAAAAATGCAAATGTATTATGAAAATGAGATCCTAACGTCTACCTCCAAGTGCTGAGTATGAACTTTAATTATCTATTGAAACCATGTAGATACCAAAGATACTTATTAGACTTATTTACAGACTATTTTTCTCCTAAACTACATATTTTCTCTTTTGTTTAAAAGTTTAATTTATTCCCTTTTTTGCATAAGGAAAAAAAATAATTTAAAACCCATTTAATTTTTTTGTCTGATCTGATTGACATGGGAAAGAAACCAATGAGCATAATGAAGGTCTCCTTCAGATCCTTGTTTATGTTATTATTGTTAGAATTTCAAATTATACGAAATAATAATTCACAAGTATATAATTAAGTTTTAATTATTTCCTTTCAGTAATATTTTTCTTCCCCATAAAATACTATGATTTTGCTTTGTTTGAATTTCATCTGTTTTGTTTTCAAAAATCGCAATTCTATTTCAAATATTTCATTTTCACTACAAAAATATTTTTAAAGAGCCCAGGAAATAACTGTCATTCCCCTTAATACATTTTCAGTACCTCCCAATCCAGCTCTATGAAACTAATCTCATTTTAATGGTGTTTGAGGGGGGAAATACAATGCAAATATCTTGGGATTGCGAGTGTTCCTTCTTCTTCTTTTTGTTCTTCTTTTCATGCTTAGCTGATAACTGTGTTGAATAACTGAATAGCTAGCATGGTTGTGTTACATTCAGAAATGTGTTTTTTTGTGGTGGATTGTATTTTTTTAAAAAGTTATAGGTAAATGCAGTAATTTAACTATGGCAAAAAAACCCACAAAACCGAACAGCACTGTAATAATTAGGTATTAATAATGTGGGTTTTAAGAGGAAGGAGTCAGTAAAATTTCATCATGAGGCTTTATGATTAAATGCCATTCCGCTGCTGTAGAATATACACAAGAGAGATTTCTATTCCCTGTTCAATCCTTTTCATACTATTTTGCAAGGGAACAAGAGAGAATTCACCTGATGCTGTTGTGTCACCAGGTAGCCCTCAGTCTAGTCTCTCTAAATTCTTTGTGGCTTTTCTTTAATGGTTTTCTGAGGAAAAATGTTACATTTTGAGAATATAGGGAAGAATTATCACTTTTTCTGGGAATCTGCTATTTTCCATTGAGAAAAATCAAACAAGATCTATTATTTAGAGTCATTTTGACACATATCTGAGAATTTTCTCTTGTTAAATGGTGTTTTTATTTCATAGCATTTCAATACATTAAACTTAACCTTTCTCCTTTTTTTCCACTCTTATAGGTCCTGATGTTTTCCTATCAGCTATTTCCTTGAAAGGACCTTATACCTTATAATTATATTTCTCCTATTGTGGAGGGATTCTATGACCCAGTGCACCATGTAAGTTGTAGTTTAATATGAAAGTCTTTGTGGACAGAGGGACATCAGGTTTCTATGTCTTCAGCTCTTCTAAACGAAGACATTACACTGGGCAAAATGCAGTTTACCATTAAACCAATTTGAACTCCAGCAGCTTTGTTCATAACAAACAGAATATTCCACAATTAATTAAATTGGTACATATAAAAAAAGGGGGGCGGTTGATTAAAATTTTGAAATTAAGGGTGGGATTTATCTCAACAACTTTAGCTGGCTACAGTGCATGCAACACCAGAGCAAATCAGCCCAGACTTCTATAGACAACAGATAGGAGCAGACATTTCTAGAGAAGAACTGAACTCATTAATTTTGGATATGTGGTTTAGGATTGCACCCTAGAAGTGCCCATTTATTTCCCTTGACTATAAAAAGATTTACTAGTGATAACTGAAGTCTTTAGGATCAGCTGAATTCTGCTGAAATGTTTTCAGATTTTGATAGAAAGCAAGTATTACAATTTTTTCTGACAGGATATTCACAGTTACCAGTGTTTGCCCCATCCTGCTACAAAGAATGGAAATGTCAAAACATTCTGCAACATGAAATATCTTTGTTTCACTTGTCACCACTTATTAATAGCAGATGAACCTCAGACAAGTCTGTCTAGTGTCTGAAATATAAGGTACTATCACTTGAATTTAAAGACCATAATGAGACTTCTGGATAGAAAATCACTAGAAGTGCATGACAGCTATTAAAGGAGTACATATGTACTGTGTTAAATTGCCAGGCATTCCTACTGAAGCCTGGTGCAATATATTAACCCTTCTTCATGCTTCAAGCAACAGACAATGAGTACAAGGTAGACATAATTCATGTGAAACCTTCAGCTACAGAAAATTATGTAAGATAACTTTTCAGCCCACTACAGCAGTGAAGAAATGGTCCCATTTTGTCTAATAAACCCTCCTGTGACTCTCTTCTTCCTGTTGTGACCTTTTCTTAACTGTTCTCTTCATGCCTTACTTAGAACAAAACGCCACATTCACATTTGGGAATCCTGTTTTGTTTCTGAATCAATCCCCCATATACTAACAACTTGTGGATTTATTTCGATGCAATTCTGTGTCAGATCACAAAAATCCTTTTACATTTTTATAGAGATGTTACAAAAATAAAATGATTTCTTGGGTTCAAACGTAGCAAATAAACAATCTTAGCGTATTCAAGTGCAGTATAATAAACATTCTTCAAAAAAGACTAACTGACCTCTGTGCAATACTTGAAAATACATAATTGCAGAAAGAATGAGAGAAAAAGCTACACAGCTGTGGATTATTACAGAGGTTTCTGTTACATATTGCACAACTGTGTTAGCCCTCAGTCTCCACTGAGGCATTAATTCCATTCCACGAACACCTTAAAATTCAGTTATGTTCTGAGCCAGGGTGGAAAAAAGGCTTATTAAAATTCTCTATGAGAGGAAATTCCTGGAATGCTCGCGCTGAGGTAGGTCCATGGTTTTGCTGAATCCCAAATTTCTAAAACTCCAGGGTTTCTGCTCCTGGCAGCAACCTTCTCCCTGACTATTGCCAAGTTATGGATACTTGGATGTATGATATCAAGCAGCTTAATTTAGGACAGGAAGAACTTGGCACTTTTCCAAAGCAGATAAGGTGGAAGTAAACCAAATTTACCCTGTTTCCAGAGGATTTTTAGTAGAATATATTTGCTTCCTTTTTTTTTTTTTTTGACAAATCAAAGAAATTAAATGAAAATTGCCCAGACTTCTTCCATCAGCTCTTTCTCAAAAGAACCTCTATACCATGACTTCTGTCACATACCTGACATGTTTCATAATCTTTTAAATACAGCTTTAGATGGTTCAAGGAAAAAGTACCTATACAAGACATGAGACTTTAAGACCATCACAAATTCATTCATAAGACAATTAATCATAAAATCATACAAATGTAGGCTGCAAGAGACGTCATTTAGTCCAATTTCCTACTCAAAGCAGAACTATCATCAACACATGATCAATACTAAAAAGATCACTCTTCATTTAAATCCTTCCTCAGTTTAGAGATGTGAACTACATAAATCATAAAATCTTAATAAGGCAACTATCACAGACTTCCAGCTTTCCACGTATTATACATCAGCAGCATTCTCGAACCACTGTTTTTCTGGCAATATCCTCTCAGGGATAACATACAAGGGTCACCATTGATAGCAAATATTAATTCCTTTCTAAAAATGCAAACATTACAGAACGTATCATTAAAAAATATATGAAAGATCATTTAATGTATGTTTATGTGCAGCATAAACTCTTACTAAAAATAATACAAGATATGTTAAAGATTTTGTTGTGCTTTATTTATGTTTATTGTAAAGGTATTCTGTACTTCAGAAGGTGCAGTGGTTGCCACGGAAACTAATTTTTAGTCTATTGCAGAGTAAATAATTCTATAAATCTCACTTCATATCCAGTCCACAGGTATGATTTCCCTTTATTATTGGGATGGAAGAGGAGAAGGGGATAATTTTTTTCCTCCCTAGGTGTTTTTTTTTCAATGTAGTAGCTTTTCAGTTTGTCTAGCAGTGTATTCTAGAGAAACAGAAGTAATTGAGAACAGAAAAGAGTAATCCAGATCTTGCAGGAGTCTTCATCTGAATAACTGAATGCTTTATGAACTTACGGAAAATCTTTTGTTTCTTAGAACCTCATTGCTTCCGTGGGTAGAATGCAAATAAAGGACTTGCTAAATGTACTTCTCAATAGGTTGAGAAGCTGAGCTAATTATTTTTGTAAAATGATTTAAAAGTACTGCAACTAAAGGTGCTGTATAAGTTCAAAGTACTACTGTTGTTCTGACCATTACTACCATTTATTACTGTGCTGGGATCAGTGGAGTTCATTTCTATAGAAAAGTAAGTTATCAAGTGAATTTCACACATCCTGGAATCTGCACATCGCATATCACATGTCAGTATTTTAATGTTTTAATAGAAAGACTTAGCTTTCATCCAGTATGCAATTTTGTACTTAGTAAAAATGCATATGGATGTTTATTCAACATCCCAAGGTGCTTGCTTTAGGAATGTAATTGATGGAATTGCACTAAGAATGCCATCTTTATTGTGTTACATCTTTATATGCTATTGTGTTACTATCTGTGCAACACTATATGTATTTTCTAGGTATCTAATAGAAAAACTATGTTTCTTTTGTACTTAGTTTTCTTTTTCCAGAACCTAGACTTTCCCATTACCCTTTGCAGTCTATCTTCTGCAACATTTGTGCAGAGCTGGAAAGTAGAAAACCTTATTCTACCTATAGGATTGGAGCACAGTGGCACCAACAGATTCATCTAAAACAGTGAAGGAAACCTCTGCCAGGGCCAGAAGAGGAATCACCACCTTCACTGTTTAACTGGCTTTCATAGCAGGTCCTAACCACCATACTAATAGAGAGGGAAGCTGCCAAACAGCGTCAGCTCTCAGTGTTGAACATAGCCACGTCCTGCAATGTTATTTGTAGAGTTCACCCCTGAGCCCATTCAAGACTTCTTGCAGTAAAGGCACATTTGAACTGTACTCTGAGGAAATGGGTTGCTGTAAGGGAGTAAGGAGTAGAAGCGAAGGAGATCCTGATGTCTGAAAGGCAATGAGGAAGGGGGCCAGATGGGGAAGTCCCTGGAGAGTTGGTCCTGCTGCATCTGCCAGGAATATGTGGGATACTCATGTACTCACTGAGTGGTGCTGCTGGGAACGGGTCCTTCACCAGTCCCAGCAGCATCTGTCTGTTTGCATCAAGTCTGCTGGCTTTTCCTAGTGCTCTGACATAAGAAAAGCTGGCAGCAGGACCAGGGCCATTTTGCTGTCCCCAGGGTTCTGCTGCCTTGGAGAGCTACCTTGGCCATGATGAGAGTCAGGCCAAGTTTAAAAACAGCAAAGCTACAGCCAGGGCAATTTTATGCAGTTATCTCAACATTGTTGTATGCAACATCTTTACTATAAATTTGATGCAAAAAAGAATTATCAAGATTCTGTGAATATCAGGAAGGCCTCCATATGAAACCATGTGGAGACATCACCTACAACACAAATGAAAATAGCTAGTGGATATAAACCTGTATTTTTTTCAAAACACTGCCCTGTCCTAGCTCAAATGAGAATAGCAATGCCTCTAAATTCATCTTATTAATGACATAGAAAAGTATTTTCAAGTTTGGATTGCATGGGGACTTCATTTTGACTGCTGTTGCAGAGTTAAACCTGTGTCTCTCTTCTGTCTGTTTCCATATTTCCTACTCAGGCAAAATTGCTTTTAATGTCAATGGGAGGTGCAAGCATTCAGACTTTATGCAGATCGTCCATGCACTTGAGTATCATAAGTGGTTTAACTACTTCACTTTTGGCAACCACATTTCAAACAAAAGGAAAGCTAAAATGTCATTTTTGCAGTATCTCCAGTGGCTGCATTGAAACACCCTGCTCAGTTCAGTGTTTTCAAGCAATACCATCTTCCTTATACAGGATTTACGGATGTATTCAGGAATAATGAGGGAAAGGAAGATTACAATAATCATGTTTTCTGACTTGTTATGTATTTATGCATATACTGATTCCGTAGAAAGCACATTTCCTTTTCTGATGCCAGCAAAGTATTCCTCATGTACTTAATCTGAGAACTTGGGCATTCTGCGAACATCTTATTTGTTTAGCCCTGAGGTTCTAAATGTTTTGGGTAAATAGCGAAGGAATCCAAACACAGCATTTGGTTTCAAGGAAATAAAAGAAAGAAAATGTTCACACAAGGAACGTAAATAATTTCTACTCTTTTAAGTCTTCAGACTGACATCGACATTTCAGAGCTTGCCAGACATAGACCCCTTGAGCAAATGAACTATCACACAACTGCAAAGCTGCTACAGCCAACCTCCATCAATAATCTGCACATTCTTAAGGTGCCTCCTGTTTCTGTCTGTTTGTTGTCCTACTCCATCCTCTGCACTTTTCAAGAACTGAAGTGTTTAATATTAACCATGTTATAAAGAATGTACACTTGTGAAGAAAACATTGGACTGAATCATTTGGCTTACAAAGGTTTACATAACTTCATATAGTATAACTTAAAGTAAATCACTCAAAAGAATATGAGCAAATTGAAAAGCATATTAAGACTCCGTAACTCCCTTCCTAAATTACAAGTCAGACCTAAAAGCATCTAAAATCATGAGATTCAGGGAAACGTTTCTTCCATGACCATCTTAAGACCACAGAGACCAGTAAAAATACTGTTTAATTTGGCAGATTGTCTCAGTCATAATTTCAGTTACTCAAAATTTCATGTGAAAAAAGTCAAAATTAGTGAATTTCTGGACATACACAACAAAGTATAAAGTATAAAATGAAAAGCAGAATTACAACTAGGTGGAGTAAACACTTTTATACCTATCTCTGTAAACAAGCAAAATTTGATTGTGGCATGCACTCGGGCACCCGATATCCTGAAAACTTCTGTATAGTGCATAAGAATTTTCACAAAATAGTTCTACTGAGATGGAGGGAGAGATGAATGCTCTTTTTCCTATCTTTTCCACTATTTGAAATACATCATTGTATTCAGTTTGCTGAACTAAAAGGTCCAATATAATTTAATATTATATCTGCACTGATTTTTTTTTGTTTAATTCAACACTTAATATTGCAAAGCAATGTTAATTGCAGTAAAATTCTCCACTCACCTTTCATACAGTTTCTTCACCAACAGTTGAAAAATTGTTCATGAAGGAGTTAAATAATAAGAATCTAGTTCACATTAACAACAGAAAATACAGTAGAACTTGATATCTAGTCTTTACTGTAGGCAGCAGTTTTGTGGGAAAATAATCAAAGGGCAAGAAGGCCACTGCTGAAGGAAAGGAAGCATTTACTGAGATAGGTAGTATTTAGAGCATTTAGTGAGGTTTATTTCCACTGCACTGGAAATGACATGCTTTGTATATGGTTTCTGTGGACTTCCCTGAAAAGTCCATAAAACAATATAGTTTAAATTATGGGTCATTATCGTTTAATTTTGCACATAGATAACCTAAATGCCTAAAGCATGTTTGCACTGGTTTTTGCTCAAGAAAATCTGATCAATGACATTGATTTTGAGGACACAATATGTCAGTGTTAAACTACAATCTCCTCCTTAATGCACACTTACAATGCACGTTAAATAAACCCAGAACACAATACCTCGCATAGCTTCATTGCCTTACTTAATCAAACAGCCCAATGTCTCTAATTAACATTAGTGTACTATCTGTTCTTAGGGTAGGGTAATATTCATTTTGAGCTGACTCACACACACACTGCAGACAGGAGCTCAGGCTTAATGCTGATCCCACTAAAAACTCCTTCTCCCCAAGAGGAGGGATGTCATACCAATGAGCCACAGGTTCAAAAGTTCCACTTCAACTACAATATCAAGTGTATATACACACACATGACAAAGAAAATAGGAAAAAAGGTCAAAGACAGACCATCCATCAAACACAATATCCTTTATGTCCACGTGTTAATGTGCAAAACTAAGATATGCGAGACTGGGGTCTTCTTTGTAGTCACAAAGATCTGTAAAGCAGAATAGATCTAATACAAAGTTATTTTCTTCCAGGAGTGGATCAAGCAGAGAGTCAGTGACTTTGTGTCCAGCCAAAAATATCCCAAATGTTCAGGGCTCTGCAACATATTTGTGTAAAATCCACTGTTGAAATTACAGCTGGTTCTTCAAGAAATCATTAATTGCCTCCAGCAAACTGTGTTTTCCTCCTTCCTCCTATGACCTGCCCTTATTCATTCCTCTTCAGACATGTGAAGCCAGAGCACTCTTCCATCTACCAAGTCCCATGCAGTCTTAAAACTTTAGCCATCATCTTGCATAGACACCAGCTTCCTTGGACATTTAGGGCATAGTTTTTTCTGCTTCAAGTGTCTCAATGTTCCTACATTTTAATCTGCTACTGGAAAAAGCACAAGGATTTCACTACATAGTTTGGGTTGGGGGATGAGGGTAGTAAGTCAGTCGGCTACATTATGATTCCTATGTTGTTTTGTTTTATTTTATTTTATTTTTATTTTATATTAATTTGTATTTGTATATTGTCCTTGCTCAATGCAAAAGGCAGTTCTTACTCCTATCTAGATTCAGACTTGGACATCCCCTCCCAGGGCCCTGGTTCACAATCCCACACCTTCTAGTCTCATACCTTACTTTCATACCATGAGCTGACCGTTGCTAATTCGGCAGCAAACAACTGCCATTTTCACTGTATTTTGGCTGATGGGGGGAAAAAAAAAAAAAAAAAAAAAGAAGTAGAAGTATTCTCCTGAGGAAACAGCAGTAATACAGTAGTTCGTATGGAATCCAGAATGGATTTGCCCCTAAACACCAGAAAAACAAGATCCCATAAAATCTTCTTGTCTGTGTGAAGCAAAAGGACACAATAGAGAGAGGATTTTGTAAAACTGTTGTATAAAGTCATGGTACTTAAAACTCTAAGAGTAAACTATTACTGTTACTATAAAGAGAAATAAAGCATTTAGCGTTATTCAGAACTGACACTGCAATTTCATTCCTACTTAAAACCACTTTTCTTTCATTTTGAGGTCTTGGTCACAGAGCAGGATATCTTGTTTTGTTAAAAGTTTGATTTATCTTTTCAGTAAAAGATTTGGTTTCCAATCAAAATTATAAATGCATTAGCAAACAGTATGGTCAACATTCATTGCATTGTGAATCAATCTGCTTCCGAAACACCAGCCGGGGTTTTTTTGAAACGTTTAGCAAGAGGAAGATCTAGAAGCAAGCCTTACAGGAAATGTTATTATTTTTGTTTGCACTCTGTCTGCAATTCATTCCTGAGACGTGTCCAAGACACAGGAATTTCAGAGAAAGATGGAATACGCAAAACTACAAAGACTTCTCTAGGGATGTCGTTGCTCTGGTCTACTGGTTTATAGACTTATGTAGAGGACTGTCACTCTCCTAACTGAATTGACAGGTTTTCCTTTTATGCCTGAACACTGAACAGGGATAAAGAGTCAAGGCAATACATATCTGTATTCCTTCAAATATTCTGTTCTCTCTTAACAAACACATTTGAGAAGGAGAGTTCACCAAACCCCCTGACATAATCGTGCTAAAGCAGAGTCACCTGGGAGTCCATCTATTTATCATACACCGCTTTTGTCACCTTTATTTAAAGTGGCAAAATTACACACAATATGGTACCACTGTGATTTGTATCATTATTTTTTTAAATCCACTACTGATGCACTCTTCCGAAAGCTGGCACAAGGAATCCAACTTACTTCCAAATTTTGATGCTATTCCTCCATAGCTGTGATAGTAGCAATTCCCCATTCTACACATATTCCTGTTCATGAATAGCTTGTTTTATACTCCTTTTTCCCTCCCTACTGCCTCACATTTACTAGAGCTTCAGCGATTCTGGTTAGTGATTTAGCCACCCAAGGTACAAAGCCCTAGTGCCCAACATGAAAATGTGATAACTGAATTCTTCTTTCTGGAAAAGCTACATAAATGACATGAGAAAATAACCCAGGGTTGCCTGTAATGCTGCTTTATCTGCCTATTTATCTACTTTCAGAACTCCAGCTGTGATGCTTCTGTATAGATATTGGTAAAAAGTTTCAATCAAATGACTGTCTGAAACATCAGGTATTTTTCATGACCTCTTTTCTATTTGGTCTGTATTTCCCTCTCATATGTGTGTCACTCACTAGGTCTCCAAAACACATGGTCAAGTTTAGTTAGTTTACGGTATAAAACACATTCCACCCCAGTAAGACTCTAACAGATTCGAGAGAATTTCTATGAATTTATATTCTCTTACCTCAGTACTACGGTTCGATCACTTTTATCTGTATTAGTTGCGATCATACATGCTTATCTCACCTCAGCAGCTACAATATTCATAGGAGACAGTACTGAACTAAACTGCAAAACCACCAAGATTTAAAAGTGTTTGCAGAATTTTTGCTGGATTCTTATTAGTCTGACTGGCAATTGTTAAATGAATGACTAATCCAATATTTTCTATTTTTTCTGTTTCCTCCAGCTGAAGATCTTACATTCTCGTTCAATTGTCTTATCTTAGAACTGCATGACTGCTCTGAATAAAAGTCAGTTTTCTATGTTTGTGACTTTCTTGCAACAGATAATTAAATTATACCCTTGGGTTTCATTAACATGTGCCAAAGGAGTCCTGAGCTCAGTAGAAGTAGAATGAGTGCATTTGTTAAACTCTGTGCTGGTTTGGGCTGGGACAGAGTTAATTTTCTTCATAGTATCTGGTATAGGGCTGTGGTTTGGATTTGTGCTGAGAACAGTGCTGATAACACAGGGGTGTGTTCATTGTTGCTGAGCAGTGCTTACCCAGAGCCAAGGGCTGTTCTGCTTCTCACCCCACCCCACCAGCGAGGAGGCTGGGGGGGCACAAGGAGTTGGGAGGGGACACAGCCGGGACAGCTGACCCCAACTGACCCAAGGGATATCCCAGACCATATGGCATCATGCTCAGCATATAAAGCTGGGGGAAGAAGGAGGAAGGGAGGACGTTTGGAGTGATGGTATTTGTCTTCCCGAGTCACTCTTAGGTGTGATGGAGCCCTGCTTTCCTGGAGATGGCTGAACACCTGCCTGCCCATGGGAAGTGGGGAGGCAATTTCTTGTTTGCTTTGCTTGCGTGCATGGCTTTTGCTTTACCTATTAAACTGTCTTTACCACAACCCACAAGTTTTCTCACTTTTACTCTTCCAATTCTCCCCCCACATCCCACTGCCGGGGCGGGGGGGGAGTGAGCGGCTGCGTGGGGCTGAGCTGCCAGCTGGGGTTAAACCACGACAAAGTCCTACTAAATTATGGTTCCTTTCTAAAGACCCTGGACGAGCTGCGTTGTTTGTAACTAAATAAAGTTATAGCACAATTTGTTTTGACTTGGCAATAGGCCCCAACTTCAAAGCAACGGTAAAAGTGATATTCTGAGCCCTGTCTCGTTATAACCACACTGTACTTTCTTTCTGGGAGACAATATAATCAGTCACCAGCTTCTTGGTGCATCTGATGCTGTGTTATATTAAGACAACCATGTCCATAACGCATCTTTGCCTAACAGTTTCCTCAGTAATGCAGAGACATCTTGAGATTATTAGAAACTTTGGAAGACATTTACCAGACAATTCACAGATTTCAATAGCCTAATTAACACCTACAAACATTGACGTTAACTGGTTTTTGCCTTTGAAAGCAGTTAATAACCTTTAGACTAAACAGTGTAAGGCACACTAGTAAGTACACCAAACGTATACACATCAGACTTGTAAAAATGAGGCCAACAGACAGCTGAGGCGGGCTGTGATCTGCAGCAGTCTCTACCATGTCACGTCCACACCTGTGGTCATCAGCAAAGATACTGCTTCCCTAATGACCTGATCGCATGTTTCAATGCTTGTAGTGGCAGCTTTGGCTTCAGGTTGAATCCCAACTGACATTCTCAATTCTCTTTATGTAGTGCTTATGTCCAGCAAATTGCAAGATGCTTGTTTTCCTTATCTAGCCAAAACTGCAAAACCTTTCCCCAACATCTTATACTGATAACATTTGTACTTTTACCAAGTAATATCACAAGAGACTCTAAACTCTGTTTTGTGCTTCAAATACCATATCAAAGGAGTATGCCTGGCTTTTCAATGGTTACCATGCTCTTTATTCACTGTAGTAAGTAAGTCACAGTCACACAGGAAGGATGACTTCTAATCCACTGACCTAGACATAATTTCCATGCTCCTCAAAACTTCTACTGATCTACCTTACCCGACTTCACAGATGACCTAATGTCTCAAGTTCCAGAAATCTGCTAGTTTGTAGCAACTTCAGGGTTCTTTTTAAATCAGAATTGTTAAAATGTTTGCCTATATTAACAACAAATTATAGACATTTAAAAAGCTATACATGCTTCTAGTCAGACACTTCAGTGGTAGGTAGAAAACACTACCCAAAAGAGCTTACTTCGTAGATTGACTTCCATTGGTTTTGTTTGTATATACATTTCCCCTTCTGTGATCTAAAGAATGTACATCTACTTGGAATCAAACAATAATTTAGGTTGTAAAAGACAACTGGAGCTCATCTAGTCCAACCACCTAGTCATATAGTCAAAGCAGAACTAACTTCATATCTAGATCAGGTTGCTAACAGTCTTCTCTAGTCAGTCTTTGAAAATATCCAAGGACAGAGAACTCACAGCCTCTCTGGGAAATCACAGAGCTCACCACCCAAACTAGAAATTCAGTCTAAGAAATAAGTTTGGGAAGAATATTGAGTGGTTACGCTCCATTTAATTTTCTCAGTCAAAACCCTATTATGATCCTGGATATATTTCCATAAAGGAATAAATAAAATTTTGCCATAGGGTAACAAAGGGCAGATTTGGGATGAGGAAGAAATGTTCACACATCACTGAAAATGAGCTCAATTCAAAGATGTGAAAAGGTATTAAATACACCACAACATATCCTCTGCCATAGCAGATAACCCAGTCCACATGGGTGAAATGAGGACTGAGAAAGAAATATATTAGTAAAATAAGGTATCACCTACCTCTGCCTGTAAAGCAAATTTATACTATAGGGCACAACTGCTTTTGGTCATTTTTGAAAAATATGTAGAACTATGAGACTGGAAAGAGAAAAGGACCATGTAACATACAGTGAAGCAGTCAAAAGCTACAGAAAATTTATAAGTGGTTACATAATTCTTTAGACCCATTTTAAAGACTTTTTTATGTAATCATTTTAGGTTAGGATAACAAAATTACAGTCAACTTGCTTTCTTCCACATCTTGTGTTGGGACTGAATCTGTCAACAAGACTGTGCAACCCTTCACTCTCAGGCCTTCATCCAGAAATGTTCATTAAGCCCGTAACTATTAAAGCAATATCCACAGCTTTAGAGTCAAAGGGATATTCCTTTATCTACAGAAATGAGTGACAAATAAAACCACCTAACATTATACTTACCAATATATTTGAAGTGTAGGGAAGGAAAGAAGATGAAGCTTGTTCCCTCCTCATACTATTTTACACCTTTTGCATCAGAACCATTCACTAGTGAACTCTGATACAGTGATTCTCATTGTATTATAGTGCCAATAAAAACCATCAGTTGATTCAGTAGCTGACAGCACACAATTACATTTCTACCTATAAGTAACTTCTGCTTACAATGAAGTTTTAAGAGAAGTAATGATTTCACCACTACAAGAAAAAAAATAAATCGAATTTTCCCTTCTAATTTCCTGAGAGTATTAGAGGAAAGTATTTATAATGCAGTAATATAGTTCTGCAGAATTAGAAGGACAAAAGAGATGTTGCTTCTGAACTTTGAGATCATATATCCAGCAAAAGCCTCTGCTTAAAAATAGCAAGTGGCATAAATGAGATAACAGATAAAGGTAGAATGATTTGGAAATTGTTTTTGTAGATCTCTAAACATAACTTGAATGGGTATGCCGTTTCATTAATCAGAGAAAGTTATCTAATACCTTGTTTTTTAAATGGTCTGTAACAGATGTTTGACCACAGTATCTAAAAAAATAGAAAGCAGTCAGTGACTAGCAGAAAATAATACCAATTTGAACGGTATTGTTTATTTAGCTTGTCTTGAGTCATCTTCAAAGGAAACTCATCTTTATGATACATTTGTCTTGTAACATGGTTTCTTTTTATAAACAGGCATCTCTCTCCACTCTGGGGAACTTACTGGCTTGTTCTGTTTGTGATGTGCTGCCATGAAGGCAAAACAAGAGACGTGTGGCATTTTTTATCTATGACTAGAGTATCTTACAAAATAATTAACAGGGAAATATTACCTATAAAGCTTTGCTAGAAATCTTAATTATGAGTTCTGTTGAATAACCTTCATAGACACCTTGCACAATATACCAAGCTGGACATTTTAATGTTTTTAATCCCCTCTATCCTGTCCGATTTCTGAATTTAGTTCATCTCAACCTCCTGGAAAAGCCACTGACCATTTTCAGTTTATAAAAACATCTACAAAGGATACCAGAAAAGGTGTAGATGCATTTTAATATCCTTAGTTGAAGGAGAATACTTCAAAATGATTTTACTGGTTAAGAATTAATAAAGCTACACCACATTCAAAGGACAATGCAATTATCTGCATAACTTACTGGCTGAGTTAGACATCCTGCTGCATGTTTATTTTATTAAAAAGTTGGAAGTATAGACAATAAGTAGTCCAAGGGAATTCACTTTTAAGAACCTGAAATTACGGTGACAAAGAAAAATGAAACATATTTGAAATAGCTTGAATTAGGAAAGAAAAATGTGATTGATTTATTACAAGAGAAAATAGCAT
The DNA here is from genome assembly GCF_026419915.1 of Harpia harpyja. NCBI lineage: Eukaryota > Metazoa > Chordata > Aves > Accipitriformes > Accipitridae > Harpia > Harpia harpyja. The sequence goes on along the minus strand of NC_068944.1, from coordinate 14,068,532 downwards.
GCATAAGCCTAGGCAGTGAAAGTGTTTATGTACTTATGATGTACACATGAGAAATACTTCTATTATGTAGATTAAGGTTTTATTGGAATTTAGAATAGGCTGACGTTATTCAGCTCGACTCTTACAACAATATAGGAGTGGAATCAGTTCTACGGTGTTTGCAAGATTTAAATTATTTTATTTTATTGTTTTCTTTAAAGGGAGAAAAAGCCTTTTAGAAAGGAAAAAGTGTATATTATTTATAACACTGGAGCAGATTGAGGCAGAAAATGCATTTGAAAGAACTATGGAACAGTTTAAACAATATTGAGGAATGGTCTTTAATGATATTAATAGAGTTTGTGATACTACAAAAAATTTGTTTGGGTAGCCTTGTAGAATATAAGGTACAGTATTTACTATCTGAACCAAAGAATGTTATATTCATCAACAAGGAATAAGCTATATAAAGAAGCAACTGCAAACAGCCTTACAGTAAATGCAAGACATTTAATTTATCAAGCATTTCATTTGCTCTGTTGTTCATAGAGTGTGACAAATAAAGAAACTTTTTCGGGCCTTGTTTTCTGATTTGCTTCTCTTTCCTGTACCCTTAGTGCTCCTAGATTATTTGGTAATCCCTCCCACCCCATTTCTGAATATCATAAGCAGAAGGAAATAACTTCTGCCCCAAATGCCCAGGCTGGGCAACAGGTATTATTCAATTTCCTGGGACCTCAGCTTCTCTGGCAAGGCTCTGATTACTAAGCATTGCTGGTCAGAGTTTACCTGGCACAGCAGGGCGTCTACTAAAGAGGATGTATTTAAAGAAGGTCTAAAAGCAGAAAGGTTTTGGGAAGGCTGTCCCATTTCCTGCCAGCACACCAGCCAGCCTCAAGAGGATCCAAGGCAGGAGAGCCCATCGCAGCCCAGCCCAGGAAAAGAAGGCTTCGGAGCTACAAACCCTCACAGACCCCAACAGCCAAAGCTCCCAGCTTCCCTTGACGGTGGCTTGTCCACATAAGCGTGACAGTAGCATCTTCCCACTTTCCAAAGGGGTAGGAAAGAGAACATCAAATCTTGACAAATTCAGTGATGGATTTAAAGTTAAAGTTAATGCTGACACTATCCAGTGGATTAGTCAAATTTTTATTGCTTGTTCTGGAAGATTCCAGTAAGTGTTAACTGTACGCTAAAATATGTCTGAAAGACAGTCAAACTAAAAAACCTACCTGTTGATTCTGACAGCCCTTTCCAGAAGTCCAAAATATTACTGCAATATTTCTTTGGAAAGAGTTATTCTAAAAGCCAGAAGTTTGAGAGAACTTTAATATGTTAACAGTGAACAAAGAAAGAAGCTCTGAAAGGAAAAGGAGCAAGTGGTCATTGGTTCTTTTTCAGTTAAACACATTCCTTACTCTTGAGGAGTCAAAGCTCAAAATAATGAAGCTTATGATGACCCTAACAAAAAGGAAGCTTTTAAGACACCAAAGTCATAACGTAATCATCCTGTACTTCTATTTGTAAATTATCCACAATACTGTATAATCAATTTGCTTGGAAATCTACACATAATGAATGTTTCCTGGTACTGTGTTTAGCACCTTTTCTCTCGTCAACATGTAAGGAATTTATGCAAAGAGCATTTAATAATGATAAAAGTGATTCTTTGCATAATATTCCCATGCTACAAAGAGAGACCTCTGATATGACCCTCCTCTTCTGCCCCTTCTCCAGTATTTTGTATTCTCTTTTATCTCTTTTCTATTTCTCTCTGTGATCAGCACTTTATCTATCTGTCTGATCCCAGTTAGAGGCTGCAGAAAAAGTATTTTTTCTGAGTAGCAGACTGAAAATGACCAAGACCTTCCTCAACAAAGCACACATTTAGATGCTGGAATCTAGTGAACGTTATCCTTGTCAGATTTGCTTGTCAGATATTATCTTTGTCAAATGCATGCTCTCTCATAGAATTAATCCTCTATAACTCACAAAAGAATTTAGTCCATAACATTTGAACTGATTTCTCTATTATTTAAAGGAAGAGGGAAAACATGGAAGAGATTCTCTACTGCTAAGATAGCCATCGTCTCTTCCCCCAATATTTCTGTTTCCTACTCCATCAGTTTTAGAAGAAAAGGATTCCTACATTGCTGATTTAATCCATTTGATAGAGAGAAATGTGTGTGTTGTGGGGGTGTACTGGGCCTAGCTGGGATAGGGTTAACTTTCTTCATAGCAGCTTGTATGGTGCTGGTCTAGATTTACGATGAAAACAATACTGATAACAATACATGTTCTAGCTATTGCTGAACAGTGTTTGCACAGCAACAAGGCTTTCTCTGTTTCAGTCTACCCCCGCCAGTGAATAGATTGGGGGCTGTGCAATAGGCTGCTAGGGGACACAACCAGGGAGATGACCCAAAATAACCAGAGATATTCCATGCCATATAGTGTCACGCTCAGCAATAAAAGGGAAAAGAAGGGGGTTTAGGGAGGTTAGCCATCTTTGGCTTGGGAACTGGCTGGGCATCAGTCTACCCGTGGGAGGTTGGTGAGTGACTGCCTTTGCATCACTTGTTCTGTTTTCTTTCTCTCTTCTTCCACTTATACTTTACTTACTAAACTTTTTTTTTTTTTTTTTTTAAATCTTGACCCCTGGGTTTTCATGCTTTCACTCTTTCTGTCCTCTTCCCCTGTCCCACCGAGGGTGTGGGGGAGAGTGACCGAGCATCTCTGTGGTGCTTAGCTGCCTAGCTGGGTTAACCCACAACAGGGGGGCAGGGGAAAGAGAACTGTCTGAGACCTGGTTCCCTCCATTTAAGGGTAAAGAAAAGGAATGTATTGAAATGTATCATTAAATGAAACAGGTGACAACTATTTCAGTAATCCTGCCATGACTGACAGTTCCCATTTCAGTTCAGCCTGCAAAGGCACTTGCCTTTGCCTTGTTGAACTGTGACTATCTGCCAGAAGTGCATTAAGGAACATAATTGATCCTATAGTCATATGTACTTTGTTCTTTTCTATCTACAGAAAAGAATATAGTATGAAATGCAAATTGATAAGAATAGAACATTTTAGTTGCTTGAATTGTGTTTGGTTTGTGTTTTGAAAATGAGACGGTAGTGTAAGTTACAGCTACATGGGAATTCATGCTATATCTTGAAGTCATTTTCGTAACCAACAAGTATTTAAAGTGAACAGAACTTAAAATGGCAAATATGATTAGTGTTTTTATTAATTTAATGAGGTGAATTAGCAGATGATATGCAGTCTTCCTGAGTGTGTTCTATGAACACGTCAATACAATTCCTGCTATTCCAAATATCCTACTTTACACATGCAGAAATCCATTTCTGCAAGGAATCACCACCATGCACTTGACTTCTGCTCTTCTGATGAGCTCTCCTACTAGTATCCCCATCTCACACACATTAATAATGGAGATAGGAGCTTCACAAAAACTCCTCTTTTTTGTATAACATGGGCAATCAAACAAAAAACTCTTCTAGGAACTGTATTCAGTGGATTCCTTACAGCTGGAAGTCTCTATTTATAGAGATTTTTTTTAAACTGCTATTACTCATTTTCAACACTGTATTTATATTGGCAACTCTACAAGAAGCTGGAAATAGTAGACAAAGTTGGATTGTATCTCTTTTCAACAATGTTCAGTTTCTGGTACACAACAGCTAACCACATAATTATTATTCTGTTTTCAAGATCTTAGAGCACATTTATTTTAAATTGTTCATTAGTAACAAATAATTTCCCCCCCCTCACATTCCAGTCCCAGTGCATTAATATATGGCTATTAATTTGGACATATTGATAATATAGGAATGTTAATTTGGATACTATATGAATATTAATACAGATATTAATATTTCTACAGAAAGCTAAGCTACAACACAATAAAAATGCAGTTGTCCTCATAAAAAAAACCCCAACCAAACAAAAAAAAAACAGGAAAAGAAAAAGGTGAGGAAAAAATCAGTGCCTTGACACTGTGATCAGCACTTCCAGGATTAATATCCATTTGTAACAGATAGTTTTGCAAGAGCTTCAGTAAAAAAGAAAAAAAAAAAAGCAATCCAAAAAGCCATCTTGCTCACTCTTAAGGAGCACCAGCTTGTAGGTCTCTTGAGACAGTGATGATATGGTCATTGCACACAATAAAAACACTACATATGTATTTGATACAATATAAATAAAAGATCACCTAACAGAGTTGCTTTTGAATATAACCAACTACTTCTATAACCAACCATCCCCTCCATATCAGAAATATGCCTCGTAACATGACAACTGACTCAGCCTGGTGGGAAAATATTTGATAGACATATTTTCTAGAGTGTAACTCGAGTAAATAAACATGAGCAAAACCAGTAACGTTCCTACTTCTCCCTGTTTTATTAATTTACCTCTGTTCCCCAGTCAAAAATCAAGATGAGTGAAGATTTCTGCATCTCACGCAATTTTATGAGAAAAACCCCTTGGAGTATTTGCAGGAGATTCTTCAAGCACTGCTGTAAGACAATCAGTCAATAACACCCAGATATCTTCTGACAGTTTAGTCTTCCTTGTACTCTGCACTTCTCTGTGAAACCAAGAAACTAGTACCATGTTTTCTTCTAGGAAAAAGAATAAGATTTGCCTAAACAAATTAAATACTACCGACTAGTCCTTTTTCCTTTACGTGTATTCACTTGACTATATCTCATCCTCATTGTGTTTCCATACTGAGGATGAGGTTTTACATCCTGTTTAGGAGACCCAGAAAAGCATTCACCACCCAGAAAACTGCTGTAAGTCACCTTAACAACTCTTCCAGCCTTTGACTTCCTATGGCTACTGAAACACGCTACTCTTGTGTCTGTGGCTACACAATTTTGATTTAGGTGCTCAGTACCTCAGTATCTCTCTCACCACTGAGCACCCTGTTTCACACTAAATTCCTACACACCCATCCACACGGACTATGCCTGGTTTGGCAAATAGTCCAGTGTATTGGGAAGTGGGTCTGCAGAGGAAAACAGATGGCACTGAGGAATTAAAATCTAGAGTACGTGTGTTTCAGAGTATATATGATTAGCTCTAGTCTGAGCCAATGGACTGAATGCCCTTTAGCAGTTGGAGGGCATTAGGCATGCTTCTGAAATCCGTATGCCAGATGATTGCATACAGAAGGAATGTAGTTTTCAGAAAATGTAGACCATTCCCTAAAGCAAACCAAAGCATGAATTTTTGGAAGTTGCTTCAAAATTTCAGTCCTCGTATGAACACTAATGAAGACATACCCACCGTATAAAAGTTAATTCACACTTCAGCTTTGCTCCAGGGTGAATTGAACAGACCTCTGGCTAAAAGCGAGCCTTAAAATAGATCGTAAGAGGAAGGTTTCCAGGACTCAGTTGTTCTAATTGCATGAGGAAAATAAGCCCTTTGGCGGGGGGGGGGGGGCGGGGAAACAAGCAAAAAACCCAACCCAAACCAACCAACCAAAAAAACCCCCATAAAACAAAAACCTACACTTTTAACCGTGTTCCTTTATACTTTCCTAGCCTTGATATAAGGGACTGGAGCAAAGGATGAAAAGCTGCACTGAGTATCTGTGCTATAGAGAATAATGAGCTATTTAAAATATTCATAGCAAGGAAGAGTTTGATTATGCCTTGTGTTCTCCATGTCTCTATCCATTAGTAATTCATTCATTTTCCATTGTCTTGTTATTTGGAAAGGTGGAAGAGGAGAAAGGGACAGTGATATGGTGCTTTTACATTTGTTACAGCGTTAATTCACCCATTGCCACCATTTTCGCTCCTATTTCTGAGATAAGGAAAGGGTCAGAGGACCTCATTGTTAATAATGACTGAAGGAAGGACAGAATCTCAGTTTTAACATGCTAGGAACAAGGCAGAGGGTACAATCTTTTGACTTAAAAAAAAAATTCAGAAAAACAACAGGAAAAAAACAGAGCCATTTTAAATTAGAAGCATTGTTAACATATATTTATAATACATATCAGTATATTATAAATAAAAATCATTAATATATGTTTATAACATTTAATATTAGCTCACTCACATGAATACTTTCATAAATTCAGGAGAGTTACTTATTGAAATCAAGTTTTGCATATAAGAAAGTACTTTAAGTGTCTGGATTCCACAGAAGACCTAGGGCTATCATTTCCTCTCCCCTCAACTCTTATTCTGTTTTCCCTCTCTTCCTCTCTTTGAGTCATATTTCATTCTTTCAGACGTGTCAGAACTCTATTTTGTTTAAATGACCTAATTGTTTTATCATATGGATTTAGACAGAGGATCAACAATTACATATACTGGAAACGATCTAGGTCTGAAGAATTGTCTCCAAAAGAAACTTTTATACTTATACTATACAAAGAAAATTCAGCTAATGAAAATATCAGTAGGCAAAATTTTTCATTAAAACAGGTCAGATGTCAATCATCAGGTCTCATACAGACCCAAAACTCCAAAATTTTAATGCATGTTGCCTTCAATGTCTCTAATAAAAAGGTATAATTATTACATTAATACACAACCTCCCATTTTTGTTTTGTTGTATTTTTATTAATATATGGACAGTTTGTCCTGAATAGTCCTACTTACTAGTTCTGTTCTATGTGATAGGTATTTCATTACAAAATTAGCTGGAGTCCTCTTTCAGTGAAGTGTCTCAGTTGATCTTTGTGAACATTCTTTGCCTTGAGATTTCTGTCAGAGGAACTACCTGCCCTTCATTTCCAGGAGAGATTTCACTAAGAGAAAAGAATTGATAGATATTACTTCTCCTTGCTCATCTGAACAGTTCAGGCACATGAGTATGCCAATAGGATTAGCCTCCTAAATAATGGACTTTGAAGACCTAGTCTGGTCACAGTTCACACAGTTCATTTTTATCTGGGACCTCAGAGGGAAAGCAATTTTCTTTACGGGGGTGGGGGGACAGTCTGAAGGAACTTTGTCCCTTTGGTTTGATTTTTAAGAAACCCAAGTAAACACAAGTAGCAGAGTGATTTTATGCTGGTTTTGTCCAACTACTCCTGGCATGTGATCCAACATGCTGATAAAAACAGAGCTATACCATTTAAGTTTAAAGAGTGAAAGAATCCTTGACTTTGTCTTATTTATATTTCACAAAAGAGTTTACCAAAATGTTCTTTGAATGTATTATTTCCAATCAAGTTTTGCCTTCTAATATCAAATGCCTTGCTGAGTAGACAATTTCAGATGTTAGGCAGAACTTGATGGTGTGTTGTGTGCATTTACAGAATAATGGATTAGTCACTTACCAGTGACCAGCCTCATTCATGTTCATTTGATGTTGAGTTAAAAGCAAATCTTCCAGATAAGTGGAAGCTGCGACTGCCAGAGCTGAAAATCCTGAAAGCATTACACACCAAGTATTACCACAGCACTCCCTGCCAAAAACGTTCTTAAACAGTGCAATATTTGTGTTCATTCACATCTGTTAGAAGCTAAAGACCAAGCACAGTTAATTCTTATTCCTAGGAGAACATTACCTCATCTATTATTTCTGGGAGACTTTCATTTCAGTTACATTTTGTGTCCATCAAGATTCTTAAATTAAAAAGATCCAAACAATCTGTGGACACAGCCAAATTGAGACTAGCTACTCATGAATATATTACTTAATAGTCATCCCTCTCCAACAACTGCTTTGCTTTTGTTATGCAGCTTGTGTATCTGTACTATAATCTATTGGATAGCAACACGCATTCAGGAATACACTAGTGGATCATTAGAGAATATTAAACACAAGAGTAACCAACCTCAGTAAATGAACTGGCCCAGATTTTTCTTGCATAGCTCAATATGGATAAGCACTAAAAGTAGTTCAAGGAGAAAGAAGCTGTAGTTTCCACAAAACTTCAGTAGATTAAATTGCTTCAGATGATTGAATATACACAAAAATTGTCAAAAAGGAGAAAATTAGGTGCTGTGGGAAACACACTTTTTAATGTCTAAATACAGTGAAACTTGGTAACCCTGAAAGTTTGTCATAAACGGCATTAAGGTCACAGCTTAGAACATGCAAGTAAACCATCAGAAAAGAGCTTCACAGATTGTAACTCATTGTAAGAAATGTAGCAGCAAAATTTACATATTCGTGCTCAAATGAGCACAGTTGTTTTCTTCTGGTTGCTGGAAGAAATGGGCGAATAAAATGTCATGAGGTCCCACAAAGGAAAATAAAAAGTCCTGCATCTGGAAGACAGTAACCCCAAGCAACAGTGCAAGCTCTGAGATAGGCAGAAAAGGATCTGGGTACCCTGGTCATCATCACAACCTTGAACAAAGGGCAACAGCACACTCTGTTGTATCAACAAAAATATAACCTGATTGAGTAGGGTTAGTTGCATGTGAGTAGCTTTGCAAGAGGACTTTCACAGGAAACTTCTTCTAAGCAGCTCTCAGATATCCTACACTTCCCTGTATTTCCTTTTCACAGTATTTGTCATAGGAGCTAGTGGAATGTTCTTCCAGAAGGGGGGTTGTGTCTTCCTCCTGGAGCCTTTCATCCAGCACTTGGCTCTGTGATATGGTATCAGTTCAATCCCAGGACAACAAAGAATCACACTTATAATTGTTAAGAGGGAAGAGAAGAATGCTTCCCTCTAGAGAGCTCAGAGTGGATTGCTCTTACAGACTTGCATTCAGGTTTTGTTTGGTTTTTTAAATGACTGTAATGATTCTTGTCAGTCATCATATAATGCAACGTCAGGGGACAAAGGAAATTAATTTTCAATGTCAGAAAAATGAATGAATTACAGACAGCTGTGAGATTTGTAAGGAGAAAGAGGCTGGCTCACAATCTATTTATGGAAATTAACATACAGTGATCCAGCAGCCAGACTGAAGTTATGTAGGTGATGCAGAAAAAAACTGAACTGAACTGTGGGGCAAGCTGGCCAGGTGAAAATGCATGGAGTGGTGCAACAGAGTCACATTCAGCACTCTTTGTGCTCAGGCAGCAGAGCACCAACCTCAGAATTAAAGGACCTTTTTGCAGCCTGTCGAAAGCTAACACACCCGGGGCGAAAGGGAAAGGGAATCCTTCCATTTCAAAATCCTCAGTCTTCTGTGGTGAGAGCTGTATAACTAGTCCGTGCTTGAGAAAGCTGGTATGGATATATATACAACTATAGAAGTTGTTTCATTGTTTTCAGTCCTCTTATTTCTGTGGTTTTGTTGTTCTTTTGCCCACACCAGTTGGTGTATGGCGAGTGTAACATCAACAGAAGCCTGAGCAACTTCATGAAATGCCCTCACGAAAGCACATAGATGTCACAGCTTTATTGCAGAGACCAACACATGTCCAAGATGTTCTGACGCCTCACTGGCTCATTGAATTTTCCTATTCTGCTGTCAAAGTAGAGTGGATACTTCAGCAAGGGATTGCTCCCTTCCAGATTTTATAAACTCTGTAGAAGAGCCATATGTCAAAACATCTTAAGGTCACATTAGGCTCTCATTTCCACCTGTATATGCCCTTTTGACAGAGCTCAGTAAAAACGTAGAGGAAATCTCTAAAAACAGAGAAAATATTTGGAACCTGAATCCCAGTAGGCTCAAAATCAAGATCAAGCTTTAAATGAATAAATAAATAACATTTTAATACAAAGACACCCCCCCCCAAAAAAAAAAAAATCTCCGTGGTATTAGCAGCACACATTTTGGGGCTAGAATCTTTTTGTCATGCTTGTATAACCATCACCATTAAACAATACATCCAGAAACCAATGGTATGTTTAGCAGAACAGCTTTCAGTTCTTCAGAGGTTTTCATACTACCTAGGTCAGTGTACACGATACAAGTATTTATGTAAGGAGAACAGTCTCCCGTTAGAGCTAAGAGAAAGGAAGTCTCAGAAGATTAAATTCTTGAGCTAAAGAATTCTTGCAAGTAGACCACCTCTCACCATGACTAGACTTACTGTGTAAACCTCACAAGTCAGTTATCAATGAGAAGTCTGTGTTATTTTGTGTCAACTAAAAACCAAGCAATAGATAATTTGTGGGAAAAGAACCATTTTTGCTTTGAAAAATACAGCTCTCTGCAGTTTAACGTTTGTTCGTTGTCCTCATAACTCTATCTAAATTTAGCTTAGCTTCTCAACCAAACAGTCTAGAAAGTCACAGATTAAAGTGTGCAATCAATAGTTTGTATTTATAGTATCATGTAACACACACTCATTAAACTTGCCAGAAATCTGTAAAAAAGCCCACCCCTTCTTAGAAAATTTACATATGTAAGAGTAGATTGTACATTAAGATGGCAAAATCAGATCATTGTGTTGACAGATACTTATGGATCCAGATCGTGAACCAAAATCTACATCTGACTTGATTAAAATAAACAGAGTTTCTCCCAGTTTATTCCTGTAACTGAATACAGTGTCTGACTTCATTCAGCATTTCTCACAGGCTTTGTATGATCTCTAACAAAAATATTTCCACAGCATCAATGACAAAATAGTTGATTTCTCCAGGCAGAATTACATATTGGAAACTCACAAGTGACCATAATTTAAATTGATTCCAACAATGCAGATATGATACTGTAGAAAAAACACAGTGCACCATCTTCTGAATGATTTCTAAATTATATATAATTACACATGGCTAGTCTTTTAAGGAATGCATTATTAATTTTGGGGGTAATTTGGTTAGCTAATCATTGGTAATAAAGACTTGCAATAATCTCATATATATTATATAATTATGTTAAGCTCAGAACATAATCAGAACAAGAGTTTTAAATATCATTTTATGGGCAGTAATGTGAAAATTGTTATTAAGGACAGCAGTAGGATTAGTCAATAGCAACAGACCTGCACTAAGAGAAAACCTCCCCAGGACATAACACTAAGAGTGTCAACAAGCTTGTGCTCTTTGCTTCTGGGGACTTTTCATCAATGTACCTCACTAACGTCTCAGCCAGCAGAACTGTCACCTCTTGGGAGGCTGGTATTGCAAGATTTAATAACATATTTTGTATGAGCAAAGGATCCTCGGCCTCACAGTTCCTTCTCTGAACTGCACCAAATTTGGGGGTGGGAGAGGTAAGAAGTTTTAGACAGGAACGTTCACCTAGGATGTTCAGGGAGATAGATTAACACCTACAAAAGCTGTGCAGTGCCAGCTTTTTGAAACAAGAATCAGGTAAAAATATGCTGCTCTTATGTGTACAAATACACCAGATTTACAGTTCTTGCTTAAGTTCACAATGTGAAGTCCTTATCTGAAAAAAGAAAACTCTCCAAAAAATACTTTTGTATCAATTTCTCTACACGTGATCAGTTACTTAGAGTCTAGTTCAACATAAGCAAGGAGTAGACCAAAACAATGGCAAGGGTATGGTCAAACTGGTAACAGAGGTGACGTAAGGAACTGTGAAGATGAAGGAAGAAAATAGATGCAGCCAGTCACTGCCAATTTTCACTCAGGCAACAGCAACATCCTAAACTGCTCTAACCCAGCCATGTGAGAGCTGCATTGGATTATCTAGGTGAAAATAGAAATGAGTTAAACTGATAAGTTTTTGGTAGGAGGACAAGTCCTAAAAAAACCATAGTACATGCATAGAAAGAAGAAAATTACAAGTTAGAAATGCATCACATCCTTTTTTATTTCAGGAGAAGCTATCCTGCCAGAGCTGCTCAGCCTACATTTTAACCCAAAATTCCCAGGTAACCCACCTCCCCCATCTCTTGTAACTAACTCACTTTGTCTTGGAGGCAAAAAGGGGAGAGAATAAACAAACCAAACACAGAAAGTTGACAAAGTTCTGTCAACTGCAGCCAAAAACCTGTCACCATCTGAGATGTGCAGCCACAATCCAGTCTTTCTACTGATTTTACTGGCTGTCAAATCACACCTGTAAGGAGGAATAAAGGACTGATTCCCCTTACTACCATCAAACAAAAGCACAGAAATCTGCCTTTAACTGAATTATTCAGTAAGCTTGGTGTTTGCTTTTTTTTTTTTTAAAGAAACACAGAAGAATTTAAATCTAGATATTTTCAAATTTATTTGGAAATATTCACTTGCAAGTTCTTGTGATTATATTTGAATCCAACTTTCAACATCTAATGCGAAAGTAATAGAGGAATGCATGCCAAAACTTAGCACACAAAAAGGAAAATCTCAGTAGGATTAGGGAAATAATCAGTTTGTTAATATACATACAAACACACAGTAGGTTCCTAGTCAAGTTGGAATTTAAAGTAATATTAATTTTTTTCTCCTTTTCAGTTAGTTATATTTTCATATTTCTCTAGAGATTAAGTTTTCATTTCCTTGTCCTGTTCAGTGCAAAGTCTGAAGAATCCAACTGTATTATATATATGTATAAAGACTGCTTCTTCCGTAAATCTGATTTCTAAATCCAGCAGTGGCTGATTAGAGAAAGACTCCAGCTTTCAGTGTGGGGGGGTTTTTTGTTTGTCTTTATTTTTGGTTCTGTTGTTTTGTTTTTGTTTTTGTTTTTTCTTTAAATATTAAAGCCCAAAATCCAGGGTTGGGTTTTGGAGTTTGGTTTTGGGGTTTTTTGTGCTAATATTTCATGAACCTACCATTCTTGAAGAAACATTTGTTGTGCAATATCAGCATTATGGGAAATTGAAGAGAATACTGTATTAGATTGAGGCAAAGAGAGGAAGGAATACAACAACAACATTTCTTGAAATGTATAACAATGGCAGACCCTGAGAGTGCTTTAGGGTTATACGCTGCAAGGTCCTCATAACTTAATTTCTTCAGGTTATAGAATGCCTAAATAAGTGGGGGGTGGTGGGGTGGTGGTTTTTTTTTTTAAACTGTTTTACAGATATGGTAGTTAGACTATCATGCATTAGTAGACAAATAATTAATTTACTGATATATGCCATTTTATGCTTGAAATAATTTCATAGAGTCCTGGTCTCAGTATGTAAGTTCATTTCAAACTTTTTTTGTTTAATGCCTAATAAAAACTCAGCTATTAACTGAATTTTAGACAATTTTAGACAAAAACACTTTACTTCTGTCACAAGAGAAAGTGAAGCCCAGAGTCAACACATACTTATCTGCCCCTGTATGAAAGACTGGCTGGGAAGAAAAAAAAAAGAAAAAAAAATGCTTTTAAGAAATTTGATTGGTATATATTTTATTTTGGTTGTAGATAGTTTAAGTAGAGAGAAGCTAAATATGAACGATACAGGATTTAAGCAATTGCATATGTATCATTTTCTAGCCTTCAGAAAACCATCCTTGTAATGTACAACTGTCCTGATTTTATACTGTCTGTTGTACTGGACTTAGAAGAGTTCACCAAGACATGGAAGACGAAATTTTACATGCCATCTCTACCCCATGACTCTTGTAAGCTAGCTGTGAAGTAGAATTGAAATGGGGCACTATTGTGAAATACTGTAAGCATAATTTGAAGGAAATACATGCACAGTATCTAAATTAGCATTGGTCTTTTCCCTTCTCCTTCTTTTATAGCAGAACAGATACATTCTAGCAAATCATTACAGCAAAGTACACTGAATTAGGCAGAGCTTTTCAAAGAAGACAGAAGATAGTTTGCCTTTAGCACATTGTATCTTCCTCTATAACATTTACACTTCTGTCTCTTTACCTTTTTTCCTTTGTTTGTTTGTTTGCCTGGGTATTTTTAATTAACTTTCAGCAACCTTCCACTAACATCGAAGTTGCAATAGGTCTTCCATGCCGTTTCAGTAAGGGTTATTTTTGTTAGGGTTTATTTTGTCTGGTTTTGGTGGGGTTTTGTGGGGAAGGTTTTTGGTTTGGGGTTTTTTTTGTTTGTTTGTTTGTTGTTGTTGGGGTTTGGGTTTTGGGGTTTTTTTTTGTTTTGGTTTGGGTTTTTTTAGGGGGAAGGACTTGTGGGTTGGTGTTCTTAGTATGTGTGGGAGGTTGGTTTGTTTGGGGTTTGGGTTTGTGGGGGTTTTGTTTTTGTGTTTTTTTTTTTTTTAAATGCAAAATTGTCCTCTGAAGCTTCAGGCCCAAACAGAAACTTATGAAGATTACTGACTTTTGCATCAGTTTCTCAAGCACCAACAGTGTTAAGACACCAGCCTGCTGTGAGCTTTAACAAGCCAAGGACTAACAGCAACCTCAGGCTCTGATTTAGCAGTTTTCTTACGTAAAAGCATTTTGCCTCTGCCTTATCAAAGCTCTGGTCTTTCACTAGCATTTTACACAACAGGATGGGCTTGCTTATTTAGTTTCCTTTTATTTCTTTGTTGCTTGTCTATTCTCTATGCAAATATATTTAATTACTCTAAATTGATTTTGCAGCACACTAGCAAATGCCATAGCTCTTTCCAAACTAAGCGGTAGTTCAGTTTTTCCCATCACCTGCAGTCCAGTTCCCTCCCCCCAACAAAATTAAGAACACTGCCTGGAGTTAAGACTGCTCTTTCTGAAGGTTTGCAAGAGAAATCTGGAGTCTTTTATGCCAGTGCCAAAAGACCTAGGTTCTCATCAGACGTAATCCGCTACCTCTTCTGAAAGTTCAGAGGAGTGTTCTTCAGGATAGTGAGAGCTGTCTGAAATATCTACAATTGCTTAAAGTAACAGTTGCAAAGTAGATTGATACCCCTTTTGTTACTAGGATTAACCTTATCTAGTCTAGAATCACAAACTGGTTGAGGTTGGAAGAGACTTCTTAAAATCCTCTAGTCCAATCCCCCTGCTCCAAAAAGCATACACTACAACTGGTTTCTCAGACCACTTCCAGTAAGGTTTTGACCATCTCCAAGGGTGGAGACTGTAACCATTCTGGAAAACTTGTTGCAGTGTTTGACCATCTTCACAATAAAAAAATAAAAATTAAAAAACCCCGCCTATCCTGTATTTCAACTGGTGCCTGCTACCTTTTGCTCTGTCACCAAGAAGAGTTTGATTCCATCATCCTTACTTTCTTCCCACTCCCACATCATGTATTTAGACACACATAATCCACTCCCCCCGCTCTTTTTCCAGGCCAAATAATCCCAGTTTTCAGCCTCTCATCCTGTGTCTGATGCTACAAGCATCATATTTGTGGTCCTTTATTGGACCCATTCCAGCATGTCCATGTCTCCCATACCACAGAGTGCAGGACTGGACACAGCACACCAGATGTGATCTCACTAGTCTAAGCAACGAGGAAGGATCACCTCCCCCAACCTACTTGCCACATCCCAATTTATCAGGATAATGACTTGGGTTTGCTGATTCCTAGGTCAGGATTAAGGTAAAATGACACCAGGGATCCTTTAACTCACAAAATGCAACTTCTATTTGCTCACAACAAGAACTGGCATGAAACTATGTCAGTAAATGGTGTAACATGTGCTAACCATGCATCACCAAACATATACTACAGGCCTGGTTTATCTGGGAATCAGTTGAGGGCAGACAATAAGGCGAGCCCTCCCATTGAGTCCCGAGGTTCAGAGCAGACCCCGTTGCTTTCTAGACTCCTTCTCAGAGAGGAGCCCAGGGGCGGCTGGACCCGCTCCCCATCCCAGACCTTGTCAGCAGTTTATGTCTAAAGGGATGAGGTGTAGGGACTATGGAAAAGGAAAAGAGAGAGAGAGAAGAGAAAGATCTCCCAGGTCCTGGGTCCAGCGTTGGCCCAGTCAGCCGAGGGGTCCAGTCCCGGTGGGCTTGCGCACCCAGGCCTTCAGTTTGTGTCCTTTTATCATCCCTGCCCCTCCTTCAGGCGGGCATTAGGCTAATTAAGCGTCATGAACGGTTTGTGAGCCTTTGGGACTTGGGGGTCGTTTGGGGAGCCACTTCCCCTTCCCGGCAGGGTGAGCTGTCCCCCTCAGCGCATGGGAACAGCGGTATGGGAGCCGGGAGCTGTGCGCCCTCCGGCACGGCCTCCCCCTCCTGCTGCTGATTGATGGGTGCTGATCGATGGGCTGCTTTTCACCTGGGGTTCCTTGCTGGGCAGGGTTCCTTGTTAGGCAGAGTTAGTCATCAAGCAGAACTTGCCCCACCACAATGTTTGAGACATTAACTCTTTCAGTCTCTCACACTACTGAAAACGCTTTTCCAGATACGGCTTAGGATGCTATTGACCTCTTTTGCTGCAAAGGCACGTTGCTGCCTCACTGTCAATCCGCTGTCCACCATGACCGCCAGGTCCTTTTCTGCAAAACTGCTTTCCAGGCACTTGGCCACCAGCCTGTTCTGGTGCATGGGGTGTTCCTTCCCTGGTGCAGGACTTTGCATTTCCCTTGGATGAACTTCATGAAATTCCCATTTGCCCATGTCTCCAGCCTGTTGAAGTCCCTCTGAATAAGAGCACAACCACCTGGTCTATCAATCACTCCTCCCAGTTTTGTATCATCTACTTGATACCCATATAGGGCAAAGTGGAAGACATGGACAATAAGGAAAGAAAGGAAGCGTAACCTTTGAGAACCTACTTTTTTGAATTTTTTTAAGTAGCAAGACTTTCAATAAATAGAAACTTGTAATTGGAAATGTCAGCTTTACCCACCTTCTTTACCTTGTAACAGAAGGGTTTTCAAAACATTTGCAATAAAGTACTGTTGTGGTTTAACCCCAGCCAGCACCTAAGCACCATGCAGCCACTTGCTCACTCTTCCCTCCAGCCCCTCAGTGCGATGGGGAGGAGAATCAGGAAAAAAAAAAAAAAAAAAAGTAAAACTCATGGGTTGAAAACAGTTTAATAATTGAAAGAAAATATAATAATAATTGTAGTGAAAAGGAAGGTAACAAAAAGAGAGAGAAATAAACCCCAAGAAAAGACAAGTGATGCACAATGCAATTGCTCACCACCCACTGACCGATGCCCGAGCAGCGATCTGCCCCTCCCAGCCAACTCCCCCAGTTTATAAACTGGGCATGACATTTCATTCTATGGTATGGAATATCCCTTTGCCTAGTTCAGGTCAGCTGTCCTGGCCGTGCTCCCTCCCAGCTTCTTGTACACCTCCTCACTGGCAGAGCATGGGAAACTGAAAAATCCTTAACTTAAGATAAGCGCTACTTAGTGACAGCTAAAACATCAGTGTGTTAGCAACATTCTCACACTAAATCCAAAACACAACACTGTACCAGCTACTATGAAGAAAATTAACTCTATCCCAGCTGAAACCAGGACAAGTCCAACAAAATTAGCAACCTTATTCAGGGAAGTAAACACTGTATGTATGTACATATTGAGCAGAGCTGAACAGATTCTATTTGCCTTTGATCCACAGCATCCACATGATTAAACAGCAGTACCCACATACTTCAATCAATTTCAGTAGAGTAGCTAGTCACAAAAGATAAGATCTAAAGTATACATCTGTGCAAAGTCCATCTGATGGAACAATCTTCCTACTTTAGCACTGAAATAGCTGCAAACACATAAGGTGGTTGAACTGTGACACTGGCTCTGCACTTCTGACCATTGTGTTCCTCCCCAACCCAAAAATGCAGTTTGCTGCCTTTCCATCAAATCAGAAATTCACTTGTTGAGCTAAATTAATGGTTATGAGTTCACTAAAGTAATCAGAGAGAATTCTCATTCCACAATGTCCCACACATGGGTAAGGTCTGATTGTACAAACTCTACTAAAAGTAATTACTGTGTTTCATTCAAAAACAATAGCAAGATTGCTGCTAAGCATTCTATTGTCTGAAACATCATTTGGAAACAATCAAGGGAAAAGACAAGAGGACAAGAGCAGAAAAATTATGGAGGGAACAGTGACATTTATTAAGCATATACCAGCCACCAACAAGCAACTCTTTCTGATAGTACAAACGTTTTACTCCGTGTAATCATACAAGACTATTACAGAACGACACACATGTTATTGGCAAATAAAACCTGAGTAGTCAGAGAAAATGCCATGCTTCTGAAATAGGCTTCTCTTAACAAACAAACAAAAAAAAAAACACAAAAGGAGCATAATGAAAAATGGTGCCACTTTATTTAACAACAGAAACAGAAATAGCATTTCTGTGTTGCTTGTTTAGCTGTCAACAGAAAACATTTTGGGGAAAAAAATGTCAAAAGCATGTTTTTATTTAGGTCTAACCAAATTGAAGAATTCTTTTTCCATTCTGAAAAAAAAGTTTTCTGTTATGAAACAAGAAAGATTTAGGATTTTTCATACAGAATGCCCCATTTGACCTGAAATGCTTCAATATTTAATGAAGTAAAGTTAAATGTTTACCTTACAGGGCAAGGGGGGTGGGGGAGGAGTCTTACCAAAATGCTAGAGGAAAAGGAAGAAATAGGGTTAAATAAGGACTCAGTAGTGAAGATCACCCAAATGTGGCAAACAAGACTGGAGCAAACTTAACCAAAAGAGCTTTGGATCCCAACTTTGCTCATTATCCCAACTGTGTTCATAATACTTCTGAAGAATTTAATCTCTGCTACGGATTTTATCAGTAGCATATAAGACAGCCTCCATCTTTACTCCCTAATCACCATAGGAAAGATTCACTTCAAGCATTCTATACAAACAGGAGTATCCCAAACAGAATGAAATGGAAAGACCTGTATTAAAGTAACCAAATTCTTATACAAGATGCAAAATAACTTAGTTAAAAGCCTGGAATCAGAAAAGTTTACTTAATTCCAATGGGAAGCTTTAATAATAATGCTGCTCATATCCCCAACATTTTTTTTTTTAAATTAAACAAACACCTTGTGTGAACAGTTAATTCTGCTTTCAACCTGTTCCTTTAAATATGCAAGCATCTGATTTTTTCTGACTAATCTTTAGCTATGTACTTTTCTTTGATTTCACAGAAAAAAATCCTGATTATGTGATTCATAGCCTTTTTGTAAATTGAGCACAGAGTGACCAATTCATCAATTCATATGACTTATTGCAGGACACAACTGCATAATTCAGCAACTAATAGCTGTTAGATAGTATGTTAAAGAAGAGGGAGCTCATAACAGACTTCAGCAAACACTGGTTATCTTATAGGAATGGGGGTATATGTGTATTTCCCAAGACATAAACCCACAGACACATTTACTCTTTCTGCATGTCTGAAGAATATAAATGCTCCCAAAAGCATTACAAACACTCCCCAAAATAACCAAAAGAGATTTCAGGGAGACTTTTCTTTCTTATCTCTAACAGGATATCTGAGAAGTTGCAAATCAGTAAGTGAAATTAAAGCTGTGTACCATCAAAAACCCCACATTATTTATTTTTACTTTACCTATAAGTTTATGGCTTGTTTAGAATCTTAAAAAAAAAAAAACCAGCAAACACCCCACACCCCCAAAAAACCACAGCCTTTGCTAGGATCTTAATAAATGTGACAACCATTATTGAACTTGCCTTGAATCCTGTGGGATAAAAACAGGATATGATCTGATCTTTTGATTGTAGTTCAGTACTAATGATGTGCTAGGGCCAGATTCACCTTGATATTTTTTATTTTTGAAAGTACTTTCATAATGATATTAGCTCATGTTACCTTAAACAGTGTACATCTTAAAATGCATTTTATATTCATATCGTACTGCTTGGAATAATCAGGGATTCAATTCTACATTTTATTTTATTCTACTCATATTCTGACTCTTAAAAGTGCATGTTTGTGTGTGCATGCCTGCCTGCTGCCAACAATTGCAGAATCCCCATGTCTTACCATCTATTGTGTCAGGCAGATTCTTTTAGTCTACCTTTCTCTATACCTTTCATCTTTTCTCCCTTTTTTGAATCAACTTCTTTGATAATTTTGAATAGCTTTTATTTAATTCCAGGGTATAATGATGAGAGCAAGATATTGTCATTTACCGAAGTCCATTAGTACACAGTATTTTCAACCCCACAAGTCCTTATCCAGTAGTAATATTCTAATACTTTATTGAGATATCGAGAACACAGCTGAGAGAAAGCTTTGAATAGTTGGCTTGCTCCACATAGTCATTTAGTGAGATATAATATGTACCTTACTTTATAACTGATCAGAGAGCTCAGATTTGTTGTCCCATGTTTTACATAATGATAATAACATTACTTAAAGTTTAAATAGTAACTTTTCACACTTAAGGACACCCACTGGGTCAACTATAATTTTAAGTTCACTAGCATCCTATTCTCAGCTTTGTCCTGAACTATAGCATAAACCTGAGAAAGTAATTTAGACTTAGTTAGCCTCAGTTCACTGCAAAATGACAATACTAATGCCAACCTCTCATGACAATGCTAAGATTATGTAGTTCATATGCAACACAGGAAGACCTTTTAATGAATGCCATTGTAAAAATTTTAAGTATTTTTCAGATATTCACTTGAATCATCACTAAAAAATAATTTTCTCAAAGAGCCTTTAGTGTTCACCAGGTAATAATCTTGATTACACCAAGATTCAATCATGACCACACAATAATATTGCCCTGTAAGTAGCTGAGCTTTCTCTGAGTTCTGTCTCAAAGAAAGATTCCCCCAACATGACCAGGAACATAAATGGCAGGGGGAAGGGGAGGGGGAATGGGGCATAGGCCTTGTTTATTTGGGATAACAAAATCTTCAAACCTCTTCTTCCTCCAAAAAGTTACAGCAAGCCTAGGAACTACTTTTTCCATTTTCATATATTTCATTTATGCTTAAAAATAAAACCACACCACGATTAGAGGATTCCAACTAAGATAAAGGCCAGCATACATGTGATTTTCCACTGGCAAAGTTCATTAGAAGTGCCTTCCACATGCAGGAGGTCAGAGACAGCAAAAGCAAAGACATGGTTTGACATAAGTAGAAACAATTTAGTAGAAGCACAAGTTACTCCTTTGAGATTGTCTAAGAGGAAAGGCCATTCTCTCAAGTACTGGAGTTTTAATTTGGACTTTTGAAGTAATCTATTATTTGTTTCTCCTATTTGCAATAGCCTTAAGTCCAAGTCTGGCACCTCCTTTTATTTGGGGCTGAAGCATCTGTTTTTGTACCAACATACAATGTTTGACACTCACAGCTTTGTGACAGTGCAAAGGTAAAGACTTTCATCTTTGAAGTGTTTGCACTGTCACAAAGCTATACAGAGAGACTAGGAAGGAAAGGAGACAAAAAAAGAACAGGAAAAAAAAAACCAAAAGGAAACATGGAAAGGCACAAGGAAAGAAGGAAAAGGAAACAAAAAGCAGTAAATGGATTGGCTGGAATAATTAGACTGAGGAGGGAAAGTTCAATATGTTAGAGTTGTTAAGAAGACAGAAAAACATTCCTGTGATCATTGTGGGAAGCCATCAGTCAGGGAGCAGAAATGTTTGTTATCCTGGCAACCAAAGGCTATGACTGCAAAATAGCAAGTGTTCAAGCAGGACCTGCAGCACAACAAAATCTAGGGAGATGCTCTGTTCAAAACAAACTGTAACACATAAAGGCTTGAGAAAGTCTGCAAATAGGAACAGCTAGATTTATGGATAAAGTATATGAAAGTTCGTTTCACATAATATATTACAATGAAAATATATTGTTCATTATTTCTGGAACTACATTTTGAAAATTAATATCTTATTCTTTAGAGGCTCAAGGTTTTGTTAAATATCCTGTTGAGTTTACAACAGGTTTTTGCTTTACTTCTTAATTTAAGTGTTGAGGTAATAAACCAGATTAGTTTTAAAGAGTGAAAGGTATAGATAGCATAAATCATTTTACCTCTTCTTTTTTCCAAGACTTGAAAAATTTCATAGCCAGAAGTTCAAACTGGTCATCCACTGGATCCAGAAAAGAAATTAGTTTCCTTCTGTGTCTAGAAGAAACTTTTCAAAGACCAGTATTTCAATACTATTTTCAATACAGTTGCAATCTGAGCAATGTAATACTGGATGTGAGATTAACTCATGCAAACTGATTCAGCATCTTCTAACCAATACAGGGTAAACAAGACTGAAGGGAATAAACCCTTTGTACATGCAATTCTCCCCACCTTTACCAACCATGCTTTAAAAAAAGAAAAAATAATCTACTCAATAGAGGGCTATATACATCTAAATAAGCAAAGGAGAGTGAAGTGAATTAGACTAAGCTTTTGACAGGGACATCAAATGGAAAAGAAGATAGCATGTCTCAAATAGAAACAACAGCACAGCTGGGGTATGTTTTACCTTGTTTTGGAAATATTTTCAGTTAATCAGTACACCTAAACCATCTGTATAATGAACAGTTGATAGCATATAAATGGAGATAGATTGGTAAAAATAAGTAAGAACTAGAACATCTATAGCATTTTGTCCATTTTTTAAAAGATGACAGTGAAATTGCTTTTGATCAAATTGTAAATGTAAATTCCCCTAGAGCTTCCTGGAGAAGGCAAAAGAAACTGTTTATGATCCAATCCGTTACCCTGTGTTCGTAAATATCTATTGCAAAATTAAAATGTTAACTGTTAAAAAACATTAATCAGCAGAAGGTTAATACCTTCTTTTCATCAGTATTTCTCAATTTAATTGTAAACTAAAAGTCTTATTAGGTATACCCAGCAGTAAACTGATAATACCAGCTAAATGCTCAACAGATGTCTCTAACTGGAAACATAAAATTTTAATAGTCAGTTTCTTCAGTATTTAAAGACTATATTGTTATCAACATATTTTTCATAAAGGAAGTCATGCACTTCTGTCAGTTATATTTATTACACTAAGGAACATTTTATTACAATAATGCAGATGTCTTCATTCCATAAACCCCAATGGTACTTAAAGCTAGGATTTTATTACTTATGCCTGGGGCCAAACAAAGCTATAAACCTGCTACATTCTAATTCAAATACTGCTGGTGGGGTTTGCGTTTTTGTGCCATAAATTACAATACAATGTAATCAAATACGTGCAGAAATGGTAGCCATGGAAACAGCATTTTTGATTCACAAAATTTTAAGATAAATGGAAAAAAACCCCTTGATTTATGAACAATTATTTTTACTCTAGATTAATATATTTCCCCTCAAAAAGTATATATGTTAATATTACTCCAGCAGTATAGGATATTAAATAGCCTTGGATATGAAGTGCCACTCAGAGCTACTCACACTATTTTCCATTATACCAACTGTTCTGTTCTAACAGTGTGCACCATCAGTTGCATCAGCTTTATGTTTCAAACAGACTAATGCAGACCAAGCGTTTCATGCAGTAGTGATATATCAAGACATTAAATACATCACAATTCATGTCTATCATGATATCGCTTTGTTTAAAATGAGAGCACACATAACACTTGGAAAACCTCGCTAATATAAAGTATCACAAGAGCAGGAAGCTCTCCAGTACATTATGAGACTTGAAGCTATAAAACTTTTTAAAATCATAAACAGTGGAATTCCCAGAGTATTACATTAAAGCACACAAGTTTTTACATCCAACAAGACTACTTTTTTTTTTTGAGAGAGAGAGTTCAGTTTAAGATGTGTAATATTTGGTAACACTCAAATAAAAATATTACAGCTTGCTTTACTAACACTGTATTTCTAGAACTATTTTAGCAGTGTTTTTTAAGTCATTTGAACATACTTTTGAAAATTTTATTATTTAATATTTATCTTGTTAAAGCACCAGGGGCCACAGCTAGGTTGGGTTTCCGGCACTTGGTGCAATAC
Source organism: Harpia harpyja (assembly GCF_026419915.1). Classification (NCBI taxonomy): domain Eukaryota; kingdom Metazoa; phylum Chordata; class Aves; order Accipitriformes; family Accipitridae; genus Harpia; species Harpia harpyja. The sequence continues at coordinate 14,044,915 of NC_068944.1, read as the reverse complement.
AGACACATAAGAAATGGCAGTATGAGACACATCAGTTTTTTTAAATATATATATATACACACACACACACACACTTGACTGGACTTATACAGTGTTATCCTGACTTTTTCATGCTTGTAATGGAGATATCAGTTGTTCTTCATGTAAGCCATCAAGATGCCCGGACTGCTCTACAGACCCTCCTACTCGCGTTTGCAGTTTCCGAAAGAATAGAAACAGGAGGGGGTGGGGGATTGGTGGGGAGGACCCCTCTGACCAGACTTCTGTTACCTAAAGTGACTGGAAACGGGTAAAAGAAAACACAGAGGACAAGTCCTCTTCAGACCCCTTCCTGAAACAAAGTTTTAACATAGAAAAAGGTGAACCAGATGTCAAGAGGGTATAAATCAATGTTTATTCCTGAAGGCAAAAGTAGGTACTTTTGAGTAAAGGATCAGGCTTGCAAGTGCTCTCAGATCAGGTGAGCACATACTGGTTTCTAGTATCTATTTTTTTTCCAAACCAGGAAATAGGTTTCACTCATGTGTTCCAACTTGGTGCTCCCGGAACTCTAAAATGCAGACTACAAAGGAAACAACTGCTATTTTTAAGAAACAGCATATAACCCAAGATAATAAATTTCCAAACACTAAACAACTTATTCATCAGTCAAAAGGGAATTTTAGTTCAAATCAGCATATTAAGAGCAAAAAGCATATGAGAGTATACGCCACCTGTCAGCTAGAAGTTGTGCCAACGCTAAAGAAAATGGGCAGCAATTCTGTGCACAGAAAAAAGAATGCTTAAAGTTACAGAACAAAAGAAGACAAGTCCCAAGAAATAACATGCATGAGTATATGCAAAACTTCCCTTCTTCAGCTCTCCTAAGTAGGTTCAATGAAGTTCATACAGCACAGCAGGGTCAGCGTAAGCAACAACATATTTTTCTTTAAAGCATATAAGAAAGCATAGCATCTTGAATTCAGAATAGATGTTCTTACTTCAGGAATTTGGTGCAGAGGAGCCACAACACATAGCTAACCATTCCTGTGAAGAAAACACTTCCCTCATCACAAAATTACACCATGCCTTCACCACCCCTCTGGAAGCACTCTAGTAGGTCATGGTAAGACAACACTGAAATAATGCATTCTGAATTTCTGCAGGGGCCTACACTAATCACTGCAATAGAGAAGGAGGCAAGACATCCTTAACATATGACCTCAGCTGAGCCAAAGAATGTGTTGCCAGTCATTTGATGCTACATGAAGAAAAGCGCAAACGTATTCTTCACTGCTCCTGTGCCAACGCTTGGATGCAAAAAATAACGTGCAGCTGCAAAAAGCACCATTCCAGCACAATAATGGAAAAAATAAATTGGGGGGAATGGAAATAATACTTACACACAGTTACAGATAAGATGTTTCCTATGCCACCTCCAGATGTATAAGCCTTCCTTCCTCACGGTTTCCATCTTACAGAAAAGTCACACATTCCCTTCCATCCTCCTTCTCTGAATGGAACAGCATCTATACTACTTAGCCCAAGCTCCCCCTCATAAAAGATTAAGGCTGTGTCTAAACATAAGAGAATTCCACAGCATACTCTTAAATCCTGATCCCTGCTATCAGCCAGATCAAATACTTCTCCAGAGCGTAAAACTCCTCTGGCTCATATGCCCAGGTTTCTTTCTGAGATAAGCCAGAGCACAGGGTTGCAAGGAGCTATCCATGCCTAGTTTTTACTTCTGCATGGAGCTGGAATTCAGCTAATACTACTAACCCCAGAGCTGAGGACTTCAGTCATCAATCCCACAGTTCAGCTAATAAATAAATAAATAAACCCCTCAACTTTCATCTCTAAATTCTCCTTCAGACATAGAATAAATGCTGAGTGAAGAATGTTACACAGCAGCATGTTGGGGATGTTCTAAAAACGTATTATAAGACAGAAAGGTAAAGATTCATCTTTCTGAGATCTAGTCTTCCTCCAGCAAGGCCCAGCAGCTACCAAGTTCACCTGGATTTTGATGCTGTGGTGGAATGGTTTCTCATGTTAGTAATGGTGACAGGATTGCTAGTAGACCATTTTTATTACTCTGCCACTATTGTTCTTCACTCTACTACAGATCTCTTTTACATCTCCCTATCTCTCACCACTATCAGTACTGTTTATGAGGACACCAGCGATTACTTTCAGAACTGGAGGTAGTTAGGCTGCAGCTTAAATTTCCATTTTATTTTTCTTAGCTAGAAGTGCACCCAGCTCCATACATTTTTCCAGTACATGCATTATTTCGTCATATCATTATACCAAGACATTTCTTAGAGTACAGTAAAAAATATTTTTATGTAACATGCCGTCAGATATAATGAGATCTTTTTGAATATATATGTAGTTTTAAACATAGTATAGGCAGATCAAGTCATAATTCAGGAAGATAAGCCTATGCCCTAAAGGAGAGAAAACAGCTTAAAGAATTAACAGTGGCTTACTAGCATATGAAAACAGTTTGAAATAAGCAATTTGAAAACATCAGAAGTGTTTTGTTAAAAAAAAAAACCAAAACATAAAAGCTAAGAAGAATGACTTGTCCATTCATTTTCTAAATCTTTAAAATATAATTTCTGAATACCTACAAACAACTAAAAAGCATTTGGTAAAACTGAAGTAGGCAAAACATAGTAAGTCACCTTTCCAAGACTTAAATTATCCAAGCAATAAATTAATTAATCAATAAAATTAGTACTTGCATAAAAATCCATCATTACAAATATCATAATTCTTACCTTCACCTGCTCCCAACTGCAGTATGCAAAACAATTTAGTAGAAAAAGCCACACAATAATATCATTCTCATAACACTTTTCTAAGACAGCTTCTATTCAGCCCCCACCCCCCCTTTTTTTTTTTTTTTTTAATATTCTTTCTTCTACTGACTATCAGGGAGTCATTTATTCAGACTTATAACCTTTTGTCTGACTTTTTCATTGGGCCTTCATCCCAGCTTCATTATTTAACTATTCACAGCTGCAGTTAGGTAGCTGAGTACAGCATTAACTCATTAGTGACCAGTAGCTCAGAGCAGGCTCCTGTTATCACAAATACCTATTATCATCTTTGCTAGTGTATTGGCATATTTAATAACAAATGCCAGTATTTTAGTAACAAAACCAGGTATTTTGTATTCCTATGACCGCGCTGTGCATGCCTTTCAGATATGAGAACTGTGCTACCTACAGTTTATCGATCAAGTGAAAAAAGTGCTGCTGCTGACAACATCTTTTTGCTATACAACCTTTTTATTTGACAGTAGTACATTTTGATGATCTACTGAACTGCAGTCAACAAGCAGGAAAATACCACTACAACCAAACTCAAGGATATAGTCAAATGTAATAAAGATAGAAATTGGTGCATATTCCCAGATATTTTTATTGTGAATGTGTTTTCCTGACTTCAGACTACAATACATTATTGTTAACTAATGGATAGTATATAACAGCAGTCACACTGAAATTTTATTTATACTGCTTTTTGACAACAGGTGTTAAGTAACTTACGTTTTTGTCATTTCTTGCACTAGGACATACACTATCTCTACGTGTGCTATCTTCTAGCTTGTTTTGGGTTTGCGTGGCGGTGTTTTGGTAGTGGGCAAGGGGCCGCAGGGCCGGCTCCTGTGAGAAGCTGCTGGAAGCTTCCCCGGCTCCAAGTCGGACCCGCCGCTGGCCCAGGCCGAGCCCGTCAGCGACAGCGGTAGCGCCTCTGGGAGAACAGATTTCAGGAGGGGAACCTGCAGTGAGTGGGGGGAGTGGGATGTGAGAGGAACCCCTCTGCAGACACCGAGGTCAGTGAGGAAGGAGGGGAGGAGGGTTTGCCCCTGCAGCCCGTGGTGAGGCGGCAGGCTGTCCCCCCCCAGCCCATGGAGGGCAGCGGGGCAGCAGATGCCCACCTGCAGCCCATGGAAGGACTCGCCTTGGAGAAGTTGGTGGAGGACTGTCTCCCGTGGGAGGGACCCCCCGGTGGAGCAGGGGACGAGTGAGGAGTCCTCCTCCCCCTGAGGAGGAAGGAGCGGCAGAGACCAGGTGTGGGGAGCCGACCCCAACCCCCATTCCCCGTCCGCCTGCGCCGCTGAGGGGAGGAGGTGGAGAGAACCAGGAGTGAGGTTGAGGCAGGAAGGAGGGAGGGCTGGGGGGAAGGGGTTCTAAGGTTTGGGTTTACTTCTCAGTATTCTTGTTTTTATTTGATTGGTAGTAAATTAAATTGATTTTGTTTTTTCCCCAAGCTGAGCCCATCTTTTGCCCGTGACCATAAGTGGTGAGTGATCCCTCCCTGTCCTTGCCTCAACCCATGTTTTCTCCCCATCCCACCAGCAGGGAGGAGTGAGCGAGTGGCCTTCTGGTGCTTTGTTGCTGGCTGGGTTTAATCTATCCTTAGGTTTTCCTGTTAAGAAAGGCCTATACATGTCACAGATGACACACGTTTGCACTAGCATCCTGGCATGGAATAAGAAGAGCACCAATCTCACCACAGAAATTCAAACTGGCATATTAACAGTTACCTCTTCCTATACAAAATAGTGTGCCCTGTTATTTTCATATTCAGTTCAAATGTTGTGTAACTCGTGCAGGCTCCACAGACAGATGATGCACATCTGAGTTGGTGTTCAGAGTTGAGTATTTAAGAGACAAAGGGAGCAGTATCTGTGTCTTAGTGCTGCTTTTTAGTTTGGCCCAAATGCCTGCAAAACGAGAGAATCTATAACCCAAATATGCAGCAAAGCTTCTCTGAGAACTGTTATGGCTAGCATTGAAGAACATTATCTTTCTAAACTATTTTTATGGAGTGTACCTTATCTTTATGATACAGAGTGTATAAGTTTTACTGAAGTCAATCAGAAAGCACAATGTCCTCTTTCACTATGTTAACTATCAGTTTTGGAATTTCCAAGGGCTGTACACATTTTTCTTGAAAGATTTTCTTTCTAGGATCTCCCTGTGACACTGCATGGTCCAAACTTTGGCTGCCATAGGTTAGGAAGGAGTGAACCACATTTCTGGGGAATATGTTCTTGGGCACAGTTGAATTTCCAGATGCAAACAAGCACAAAGTAAACAACAAAGCAAAACTAGTTCCCTGACTAGACCATCACCCACAGACCTTTTTCTTTACACCTGTCTGCCCCAAAATGTCTTCCAAGACACAACAAAGGAAACAGTTTCTCTCCTGAAATTTACCTCTAAAGAGGCTCTATAGAACTCATTTGATCCACACCAGCTGACTGCCACAAATAAGCAAGAATGATTGACTCTCGGCCTCCTGCTCCTCCAGGCACAATCCTTCCTGCTACAGTCTGCTTCATACAATTATCAGCGTGGGTTATCTCTACCAGAATCTAAACAACACAAATATTTTACTTAATCAAATCTAAGGAGGCCTATTGTGTGTTAAACTTCAGGTCTTTTGATTTTACTGAATTACGTCAATAAAATGCACCAGTTTGTTCCTGTTGTCAAACATTATCACCCATAAAACAGAGAACTAATCTGTATGTTTTCTTCCCTTTCCCATAGTAAAGAGGCTTCATTCTTTTTCACTGTTTACTATTGGTTTAAAATGTCACCAGAAAATATGTCTCTCTTAACAATACTCCATATATTATCCTAAACATAAGAGTTAACTACAGAAACCACTTCCAACATTACCATCAATCAGCATATCAGACATGAGAATTAGGCTTGATGAGCCAAATTAAAGTTTCATCAAGGCATATTCAATTTTATGTTGTTTTGTTGTTTGGGGTTTTTTTCCTAAAAAGCTGTTTAGCAACAAGAAATAAAAATAATTAAAAAACCCAACCCCTCCATGACTGTTGTAGATACTACTTTAAAATGGGCCATTCCACACAGACATAATTCATTTATTTAAGATGTTTCAGGAATGAAACCATGGAGATTAAGCATCCCATTTCCCTGTCCTTGAGTTTTACTGTACTAGCTAGGTAACAGTCTTCAGCAGCCTGCAGAGAGCTACTAGCTCCACATCACCTGTACGGATTTACTTCAGAGAATGGCACAGAGTAAAATAGTTTCAGCTGAGATTTAAGCTCCCAGTCTACCCCCCAGTCACCCCTGACGAGCTCAAGCAAGCAATATCATCCAAGATACAGTTATGGTCTTAAAATGATGCAGCAACTTTAAGCAAGGGATATATCATAGATTTTGGTTAAAGTGGTTTTGGCATTTGATTTATAAAACTACACTGACTAGCTTGAGAGTGGTTGAGAGTAAAAACATCCTAAGAGAATAAAACGTTACCCTTTTGAATATATGAAACCAAACACCAGGAAGGAAAGATCTTAGACTTTTCATTATTGTTATTTAGGAATGTAACTGAGATCAAAATAGACACAAGTACCTAGGGGGTTGTTAATTCAATGAACCACATCATTCTTTTGGCACATTGTGTTAACAGGATGATAGGAAAGAAGTAAAGTTTAAAAGAAAAGTTAATCCCAAAGAAGGCAGGGCCGTATGAAAAAGGAAAAAATATCTTTTGAAATCACTCTCATTTCCTTCAAGCCCATGCTCAATTCAAAGATTTTTCTTTTGGTCCCCTTTTGCTAATGCTTTATTCAGGGTAGAATAAAGAAAAGGAACAAAACTGTGTTTGAAGATTTTCTACACAACCTACACAATTCTGTACCTATTTAGGAAGAGACACACGTTTTTTTCAGGAGTTTGATTATTCTTATGTCCTTCTCAGTATGGTTCAAGAGCATATTTCTACATTTCTTTCTTTGTTTTCTCAACACAACATTGCAGAAGTACCTTTACCTCAAGAATGGGTTAGAAGTCCTTAGAAATGGAGGTAGGAAAACCAAAGACACTGTATTTCAGGGAAGCACTACTGTCTCTTAAACTTACATTGTGATGTCTTCCCAAATGCTCCATTCCCAAACTGCAAAGTCTTCCATGGAATTTTGTGGCCAAGGGATGAATATGGTTGGGAAAATTAAAAGATTTCAAAGCAAGAACAGAAGATAATGCCAAAACTATCTGCTTGACAAATGTGTTCTGACGAAGTATTCTTTGTTTGCCTTGTCATCTTTGGTTTTTTCCCCTTTTTTTTTCAGTTCATAAGTTCTTCACATTGGGACCTCATCTTCATACATGTCTATAAGGCACCTACAACGCACAGTGACATATACATATGTACAGTGATACATCAATATATTGAATCACAGTTAATAACCACCTTCTCCCTTGAAAATCCATGGAGTTATTCTGCTGCTAAATTGATGTTGACAAAATCAGCATTAACGTGTGCAGACTCATTCTCTCTGGCTTCAGGAGGCCCTTGAGAATGGAGTTAGGTGGGATCACTCCAGCCAATGACTTCTGAGGAAGTGGAGTTACCATTAGGACAAGATGCTTAAGGGATGCTGCAGAGAAGCTGTAACTCTACAATGATATCTATGCTTCAAAAGATCCCAGGTCATCCATGAGTTAAGAGGGACATACGCTTGCCAGAAGGCAAATCTCAACCCCTCACTGCACGACACAGTAAAAATTCAAGAGCGTAAAAAGCATCAGGTTTTGCTTCTCACTAAGTATTAGTCTGCCGGAGCAGTAGGCAGCTGACCTATGTACCAGCAGATCTGAAATCAGTGCTTATATTGAAGAGAACAAGAATTCATTCCAGCCAATGGAAACTATTTTAGCTACTTTTTTCATTTTACAAATAGGATTTAGAAGGCTATTTTTTTCTTTCGAGAGAATTCTAATATCTCTCAGGTTCAAAGTGACATCTCTTGTCTTAGAAAAAGTTAGCATATTCTTTGCAAGAGTTCTGTCTTCCATTGCTTTGTGGCTTGTACAATACTTTGCAGAATGTGAGTATAAAGTGGATAGCAAATTCTCTTGTTCTCATTATTTTAGTACATCCTCCAGTGTGCTGAAATCAAGCTCCTTACACTAATTTAGGTATGAGATTACATAGTTCAGGAATTGTTTTCAGAGATGAACGATGAACCTTGCACATAGTGAATGTAGTCAAGGAATGCAGTCAAAGGTAATGGTACAAATTTTTTCTTCTCTTACTAATTCTACTATTCTGGAAAAGTGATTTTCTATGTCTCCATTTACTAATTATAAACAGTAAGTAGCCACACTTACTCAAGTTTTTGTGAAGTTTAGTTTCTGACAGTAAAGTCTCAGCTAAAACAAAACAGATTCTGAGCTAGTGTAAGCCAATGCAACTACTGTGCACAGACTGAAACACCCTGACTTCGTGTCATAAAAATGGCTATTGAGTCCTTGCTGTGGAGCCTGATAAATCTATGGACTTGCAGAATTAGCAGTGCTATAGATCTGTCATAAGCTGGCTTATTGATTCTGGGGCCTGAACTCCTGAGACCCTGGGCGCAAGACAGACATCTCCGTAGTACAGCCAGGAGTCTGAAGCATCTTGGAGGGTGCTAAGTCTTCAAGTCCCTCTGAAACAGAACAGGAGTTTGGAATCCCTTTGCCAATTTAGGTTCAATGTTTTCAGAACATAGATTTCATTTACTCCCAAACATTCTTTTGCTAAACCTCATTGTGTTTGAACATATTTCCCTTTCCCTTGGAAATGCTTTAACTCCAAGTAGAACTTTTTTCAGATTTCATAATTTTCTAATAAACAGAATTTCTGGAAAACAAGCCACTATAAATGTCAAGGCTATTTTATGATTTTTAATTATAAAATATTTTCAATTTTCTGTCAAAAGAATTCACAAGTTATCTGACCTTTAGCATCTAGAAGAAGTGAATTCCACTTTCTTTATGTTGAAAAATGCTAGCAGTTTTTTGTTTTTGTTTTGTTTTGTTTTTTCCTCTTGTTATGATACTTTGCGCCATTGGATAGGATCAATCCAGATCTCCCACAGACACATTGCTATTAATGAAAAATACCAAATTCCCCTTCTTTGGGGCTGTGTTTAAAGAGAAGGTGCTGTCTCCATAGGTGCTGTCTCCATAGCCTCTCTGAGGTACTGTGTCAATACAGGTGTCATCAGCATCAAGATAACTGAGAATTCCTAGCTGCTCATAGATTACCTTAAGTGTGTGATCTGGAATACATTATTTAGCATTTCTGTGTAGTTGTGAGATTTCTCTCTAGCCTGCTTTCCCAACAGATAAACAATGATATGCTGCTACCATGCATTTTAATTGCCACAATAAACCATCCTTTGTTGTCCACACAGGTACAGGACAATTCTAACCCAAGAGAAGCCTTCATTCTTTCTCAAAGCCCTAATGATATGGGAAATTATTGCTGTTTATTCTGTACTCCTGAGCAGTTTTCCATGTGAACTACCTAATGTGTGCCATTAAGATGAATGATCTTTAAAGAGATTCCTGTCAAACTGCCTTTTGAGAAATGATCCTGTTTGTAAAAAACCTTCTTGTTGGGACAGAAATCTCTATTTTAGACCTTATCAGGAATCAGAACTTCCTAAGCTGTATATTACATCCTGGTAGAAAAATGTTCATCATAATTTAAGGAATGGATTATGAAGTCACAAGAACCCATAATGGAGTCCTTTATAGTGCCATATATAGAGAAGTTCTCCATAATATAAGGATACCATAGTGATTCTGATAGCATTTAATGAATGTAAAATTAAAACACTTCCACACAGAAGCTGTGTATTCAGACCCTATAGCATCTCAGCTAGCAACATCATTTTACAGAGAGCAATTGAAGTGGATTGTGTCATATGCAGTGGAGGAACTATTATTTTTGGAGCTTTATTGTTACGTGTTTTCCACAGCTTTAGCTTGTTCGTGCATATCTCTGGAGCAAACTGACTGCACTTGTGGTATTTGATCTATTTTTCTACACTTTCTGAGCCAGCAGAAATAAATCTCCCCACAGTATCAGCATTCCAAGCAAACTAAAGCCCCAATTTAAAGATGAGAATGCCCTGAAAAGCCTTTTTACACCTAAATCCCGACAGGCAGGAATTTGCATATTAGTCAAGCAACAGTTTTAATCCCAGCACTGCCATCTACTGAAGAGATCATTATAATATGTTTTTTTCTGGAAGATGCACTTTAATACATAGACAAATTATTATCTCAGTAACTGGATTACTGGATAAATAGAGTTCCTAACCCGATAAAACCATAAGCTATGCTATACAGCCTGACAAGATGATCAAATGACCTTAAAATATATATAAATCCAGCTATAGGAATGGTGACATTTCAGCAATAGTGAACAAATACCAATTCGCTGTGCCTAGGCCTGCCTTGCTCCAGTTGAAGGCAAATAAATCCCAGCTGAACTAAATGAGAATAGAATCAATTACTGTTTCAAGTTAGTAAGACAGATATTAATCAATTAATTGTTTAAAAAGACACCTGAAATTAATAAATCAGTGTTCCAAACTCTGGAGGGATCAATGTAAATTGTAGAGGAGAAATAAGCCACTGAAAAAAAAAATCACTTTTCCCTAAATAAGAAAAATCTAAATAATAACTTGAGTGAAAAAAAGCTTGATCACCTATGGACAACCTCATTCCTGGGGTATCTGCCAGTTCCTCACAGGATGAATGCATTTTAATGACCACATAAGTCACTAAATACACCTTGTTTCCTTGCTGAATCAATCCTTGCTTGCATGAAGCACCTCTTTATGTTGTTGGTGAAGAGATTAGGCCACAACCTATTGATTGCATTTAGCTATCGGGTTTACTGCACCAGATGCTTTAATGATACCCGACATTTCCAAAATTTCTTCTTGAGGAAGCAAGCTGCAATTTATGGTGAAAAAGTATGGTAGGCCAAGTGCTGGCGACAGAGGTGGCACAGTGGCTTCCTGCTTATTTCGTGTGGGCTGAAACAACCTTTATACAAACAACGGATGAGATATTTGGCGTTTTTCCTTCACCTGGCAGTCTGTCTGTCAGGGCACCAAGGGGGCTGATGGCTTCCCGGGGCTGGAGCACTCCAAGCCTGGGGGGTCCCCACAGGGGTTTCAGGGCAGGGCTTGTCCCACCTCCTCAGCCAGGGACAGGCAGCCGGGGGACATCCCCAGCCCCGGCCATCAGGCACCTCCCTGGGGATGGGAGCAGGCCAAGGCCGGGCCAGGACATGGGCCTGCAGGTAGGCCCGGTTTGGCGCAGCCCATGGCCGGGCAGGGTCAGGCTGTGGGAAGCTGGAGACAGGTCCTTCTGGGGCATTGCCGGGGCAGGGGCTGACAGCCCTGGGGGGGTGAGATGGGGTGCTGGGTTGTGGGCAGGGTGGGGGGAGCCCCGGCGTTGGGCAGGGACACCGGGGCTGGCAGTGCCTCAGGGCCATGTCAGTGTGTTAGGATGGCTCCTAGTAAGTGCATTCTTCCTTTGGAAGTGTTTATATTCACTGTGTTTATTTGATCACCGAATTCACAGACTACAACCAAAAAAAGAGTTTAAAAAAAAAAAAAGCTATGAAAGGGTGTTTAAAGATCTGTTCTTTTACATCCCCCACCTCAAATTGAAAACTGAAATATTCCAACTAAATCTGAAGTAGATTTAAAAAAGGTCAGCAAAAGTATAAACTCAAAACATGCATCGTTTATTTTTCCATTTTTTGCCATCAGCGTTTGGGAGCCAGAAGGATTGCAACTAGCCAGACTGTTCACTGCACATGGCCAGATCTGGAGAAACCGCAAGACAGAACGACCATCTATCTGGAAGAGCGACACTCTCGCAAGGAGCGTGCCGAGCACACCAGAGGGAAACAAGGAGAAAGAGGCAGGCTAGCTGCCCCAAAATGAGTCTGATGACCTCTTTTGATGGGTCAAGAAAAGAAACCCATTCTTAGGAAGCAATGCACCCTTCACTTCCCACTGGCATTGTTAGGACGAGATTACTCATGCTGGCTACATTTTCAACAGTTGGTAGGACTGATGAGTCATTTGCAGAGAATGAGAGAAACTAGCATAAATGAAAAGGTGGTTAACAAAACCAAGAGGGTACAAAAGCCCTTGAAAAAAATAGAAGCAACATAAGAAAAATAAGGAAGTGCTCAGAATTCTGTCCAGTCAATGCATTTTTGAGACAAACACACAAATCCTTAAAACTTTCACCTGTTTTTGTGAAGTGATTTTTTTTCTTCTAACTTGGAAACCATCTGTAAAAGCTATGTCCCTTTTGCCATGTTCCTCCATGGTCACATCAGACTGTATTTAACATCTCTGTGATGCTCTTATCAGGTATTTTTTGTATTGCATGATTTCACAGCTCCTTTCACTCTCTTTCCCTATACCTACTTCTCACTGCGGTTTGACCAGATGAATTACAGGCCCTGAAACACCATTTATTTGTTCCCTTGTTCACTCTGTATTCTTTTTTCTCTTTCTCTGCATTCTGTTACAACATCTGCCCCAAGCCTCTCATTCTGTAAATCCTTCTTTTCCCCTGTTGGAAAAAAATCCTAGTCTCTGACTCTTATTCCAGTATTTCAAGACCTGTCCCATGTTTTACACCTAATTTCTCTTCCCCCATGCCCTATCTATCATTACACTAAATCATTTTCAGTCCTATTAACAACACCTTCCAAACAGGATCCCTGCTTTCTTTCTAATTCTGTTCTCTTGCCTTCCATGTTCTTCAATTTGTCACTTCATTTCATTTCTTGTCTCTTCTGGCATATGCTTATTCCTGTTGCTTCATATTTGCCTGACTTTCAGAGCTAGAAAGATACATGATGGTAAAAATATCAGTGAAGAAAGTACATCATTGTTTCTATTGTCAGATTAGCTGGTGCTGAAGCATTGAGATACTGTCCAAATGTCAGAGAGTATAATCATAAATTTTCCTCTCCTCTCACGATGCCTCAATGAATTAGTATTGGGGATGCCAGCTCAGGACCCTTATCTCTTCACCTATTACCTGTTTCTAAGCAGATCTGGAGTGCATCCTGGATCCAGGATTTTGTAGAAACATTGCAGAGGCTCAGCCAGCCCCTAGATTATAACCTCTTGCTACTCACCCATGTGAGTACCAATGGCCAGGGGAAACCAGAGAGTATCAAGAGGGGGTGACCCTGAAGAGCCTGAGAGGTTAGGTGGCGTCTCCTCAGTCTTTCCAGTGAAAGGGAAAGGTTCAGGTAGAAGCAAAAGTATACTGTGTGTCAATACCTACCTGTGTGGCTCATATCCCGTGCAGGGTTTTCGCATATATGACCACAGGACCCTCTCTCAGGAATAAGGAATGGTTGTCTCCATCTGACAAAGCGGGACAAAAACATTTTTGCAAACAAGCTTGCCAACTTAATGACAAAGCCTTTAAACAAGATTTTTCAAGGGATGAAGATCAAAGCCTGAAAGAAGTGGAACAATAGGGGGCAAGAACTCTGGGTGACAACACAATAAAGAAGATTCTCACACATCCCCTAAGAAAACAGCACAACTAGGGACCTATCTCAAGTGCCTGGACATGAACTCCTCCAGCATGAGGAAAAAATCCAAAGAGGAATTAGAAGTTGTGAGCAGTTGCAGGGTGACAGAAGCTCACATGGGATAGCTTACATGACTGGAGCACTGCAATGGGTGAATACAGGTTCTTTAGGAAGCACAGATTGGGAATAGGAGGAAGAGAGACTATGCTCTATCCAGAAGAGCAGCTTGAATGCATGGAGCTTTGCCATGAAATTGTCCACAAGCCAGTTGAGAGTTTACAGGTCAGGATCAAAGGGAGGCTAATAAGGAAGCTGTTGTGATGGGTTTCTGCTACAGACCTCCTGGTCAAGAGGCAAAATAAGATGCAGCCTTCTTTAGGAGACTGAAAGAAGCCTTGCAACCAGGAAGAAGATTAAAAATATTGATTGAGCATGGAATTAGGAAAGCTAAAACTCTGCTGCAATTGAAATTGGCAAGGAATGTGAATAGCAAAAATAAAGACCTCTGTAACTATATTGACAGGAAGGCTAGGGGATCTTGTGAGGAGGATATGGAAGGGATTGTAGTGTTCAAAGCTTTGTTTGCAAAGGTCTTTACTGATAAGGTATGCCCTTTGGCTTTCCAAGTCTCTGTGCCTAGTGACAGAAGAGTCTGGGAGAGAGAGGTACTGCCTATGGTAGGAAAAGGTTAGTTAAGGGTCAACTGAGTGAATAAATTAATTATACATCAGTTCATGAGACCACATGAGATACATCTGATGATGAGGGAGCTTGACCAAAGTCACCTTTCAAAAACTGTGTGACCAGGAGAGGTCCCTAGTGACTAGAGAATGGAAAGTGTCACATCACTCTTCAAGAACAGTGAGAAAGAGGATCTGGGGCATTAGAGGCTGGTCAGCCTCACTTCAGTCTCCTGGAAGATTATGGAGAAAATCTGCACATGAAAGTCACTTCATAAGCACGTGAATGACATGATGATGAATGGGAACAACCACAATGGATTTACAAAGGGAAAATCATGTCCGACCAGCCTGATTGCCCTCTCTGATGACTGGCTTAGTGGACAGGGGATGCTATTTACCTTGACTTTATCATGACTTTTGACATGGTCTCCCGCTGTGTCTTTGTAGCCAAGCTGAAGAGATATGGACTAGATGCATAGACTACAAGATGGCTGGAAAACTGGTTCAGGAGGCTCAAAGGATAATGAGTAGCAGTTTGAAATCCATTTGCCAGATGGTTACTAGAAGTTTTCCTCACAGGTGAGTACTAGGGCTGTCACCATTTAATATTTTCATTAGCTACCTGGATGACAGGGCAAAATGCACCCTCAGCAAGCCTGTGGATGAAACCAAATTTAGAGTAAGAAACTGATATGCTAAACAACAGGGCTGCTGTTCAGTGGGACTTTGACAGACTGGACTGACAGAAACTGATGAAGTTCAACAAAGGCAAGTAGAAAGTCCTAAACCTGGGATGAAATATCCACATGCAGCAGTATTTTCTGGGGCTGACTGGATAGAAATAAGTTTTGCAGAAAACAAAAAAAAAGAGATCCTGGGGTAACAAGCTAAACATCAGTCAGAAGTGCAGTCTTGCAGCCATAAAGGTTTATTGCATAGTTGGATGTATTAGCAAAGACGTAGCCAGCAGATCAATTTCGTCTATACTTGGCATTTGTGACCACATCTGGAGTACCTGGCCCAGCTTTGGTTTCCCAGGACAGGAAAGGCAGTGACACTGGGGAGTAAGTCCAGTAGAGGAATATCAAAATGGTAAGTTGCCCAAGAGCCTATGGAGATTACTTTGATAGATCATTAAATCTCTATTATTGGGCAGTTATATATAGCTGGGAAATTCTTTTCCAGTCCGGATTCATTCACCACGTATACTGTTTACAAGAAAGCATACACTGATTTGCAATCTTTGCTCCAGCACCAGAGTACTCTTGAGATACTGAGTCTGTACTTTTCCATGCCAATTAAATGTTGCCTGAAGTTGTCTTTCACTGCACCTGACTGCCTTGGGCATCAATAGAGTACAGCCTCTATCCTGAGCCTGGCTCTTTCTAAACATGATGTAGACACGTTAAGCCTTATTTACAGTAAATCTGACAATCAGTAGTGTGGTAAGAAAGCCTGCCACTTATGGGTTTACCATGCTAAAGTACACTTGCAAATCAACTTTCAATCATTTAGTTCAGACATAACCTATGAAGCTCTGAAAAACACTAGTGCACAGGCAAAAAGCATGTGACAAGCAACCGCCTTAGGGACGATCTGGACATGGAGGCAAATAAGCAAGCCTCTTTTTACTCTCAGTAAAAATTAGATCATGCTATATAGTGCATGTGGGTTCCATTTTTGTTTTCGGGAGGTAAGCTACTTCTTGACTGAGGGGAAGGGAAAAACACCTGAAGGTTTATTGCACTTTTTATAATATGTCCAGTGGTCTGAAATGTATTAGCTGCACTCTGATCTCTGACTTTCATAGCTCTGTAAAGATAATTTTGTAAAGTTTGCTCAGGAATAGCTTTGATATTTGTTACATAGTGCATCATTCCATGCTTGAGTGGAATACAGGCTGGGCAATGAGTGAATTGAGAGCAGCCCTGTGGAGAAGGAGTTGGGGATATAAGTGGCTGAAATACTGAATATGAACCAGCAATGTGCACTCACAGACCAGAAAGTCAAGTGTATACTGGGCTGCATCAAAAGAAGTGTGACCAGCAGGTTGAGGGAGGTGATTCTCCCCCTCTACTCCACTCCGCTGAGACCCCACCTGGAGTACTGTGTTCAGCTCTCGGGCCCCCAAAATAAGAAGGACATGGACCTGTTGGAGTGAGGCCAGGGGAGGGCCACGAAGATGATCAGAGGGCTGGAGCACCTCTCCTATGAAGACAAGCTGAGGGAGTTGGGGTTGTTCAGCCTGGAGAAGAGAAGGCTCCGGGGAGACCTTATAGCAGCCTTCCAGTACCTAAAGGGGGCCTACAGGAAAGCTGGAGCGGGACTTTTTACAAGGGCGTGTAGTGATAGGACAAGGGGTAATGGCTTTAAACTGAAAGAGGGTAGATTTAGATTAGATATAAGGAAGAAGTTCTTCACTGTGAGGGTGGTAAGGTACTGGAACAGGTTGCCCAGAGAGCTGTGGATGCCCCATCCCTGGAAGTGTTCAAGGCCAGGTTGGATGGGGCTTTGAGCAACCTGGTCTGGTGGAAGGTGTCCCTGCCCATGGCAGGGGGGTTTGAACTAGATGATGTTTAAGGTCCCTTCCAACCGAAACCATTCTATGATTCTATGAATACACGGTGTAATATATCTGTATTGAGCCACTGTCCTTATAAATAGTTTGGTACAATCATTAATCACGTGTACATTTAATCCCACCTAAATTGCATACATATTTTCATGTAATTTTGTTAATTGCATCAAAGTTAGAACTCTGGGAAAGTGTTTTACATACAAAGGTTTGTCACTTACAGCCATGGTCCACACATGTGTGTGTGTGTGTGTGTACCCATATGCTTTTTGAGGTTAGTATGTGTGCAAAGAATAGTTAGCGAGCTTTCTGTTTGTTAGGAGGGTTTCTTCCCTTCCCCTCTGATTCCTGCAGGCTGTTCTCTCATTCTCACAAGGTGTTAATGTTAAAAGATCACTCAGATACTTGAAAACCTGATTTCTCACTTTTGTCCAATGCCCTAACACTTATACAAGAGGGCCTGTATTTTCTAAACACGCTGTAAAAGAAAAAGAGGAGATTCCTAGTACCCCTGTTCATAGCGATATTTTAAATGAATTTAAGAAAACAGAGAGGTGCTAAGTCACTTGGTTATGCAAATTGTGGTCTGTGAGAGAACAGACTGAATGGGATCAAAACTTTTACCAGAAATCACTGCATTGTATGCAGACCAATTTCCCACTTTTTTTTTTTAAATTTATTTAGATTTCTATTTTTTTGACTAGACTGGGTTGAGAAACTGTCCTATCTGACAGTTCTGGCTGCAGAACTGAGGGATGAGATAAGTTGTGAGCAGCCAACTAAAGCTGTCATCATTTTGCATGAACAAGGTTTCACACAGTTATGAATGAGAAGCTGAATGGAAAAGCATTGTTTTAAAAAATACTTTTAAAAAAATCAACATTAGGAGCCTTTCAAATATGAATGAAAGGGTAAGAGAGGACAGGAGAAGAGAAATGAAAGTGTCTTAGAGAGGCAAGTGCAGTGGGAAGGTCCTTTACTGGATAGTTTTAGCACAGTCCATATAGTATAAAGAAAACAATAGAAACCATTGCAAAAAAGAAGAATAACAGATGCTTTCCCTACCCAGATGAAGTAATTAGGGAAGACCAGTTTTACTTGACAGTCAGGATTAAGGGACAGTTCTATCTAGAGAGAGTATAAAGTCTAACGAGGACACATAGCTCTCCAGAAAATTTAGGATAGGGAAGAAGCCACCTGTTAGAGAGTTTAGCTATATCCATTTAAACTCCAACCTAAAATACTCCCAGTCATACTATTACGAACAGGGCTGAGAAAATTCTGCTGTTGGTAACAATAAATAATTTAAGAGACCTTGAAACATTCTTTTTAAAATAATTTCTTACATATTTTGTCTGGCACAAAAGCCTGTAGGAGCAATGTAATTTCTGTGCTAGGTTATTTCTCCTAGTGAACAAATACAAAGTTGGAAAACCCTTTATCCACTGAAGTCACTGTATTCTTAGTTCTGATACGTGACAATTTAATGCATATACAGAAAACAGTTACACAACCAAAATTAAGTCAGCATATGAGGATTATTGTTGCTAAACAACTAAGTATAGGCACGTATTTTCTCCTTCAGTTATAATATGTATTGCAGGTTTCCCATCCAGTGTCAAGAGAAGGACAAACTGAGCCTCCAGTCTGCGATAGCTCCCTGTCCGATGTTTTGAAGCAATTCCCACACAGCGCTATAGGTTCACTTGCCACAACAGCTTTCAACGGCACTTGAGGCAATGAAAGTCTTTTATTAATAACTCTATGCTTCCCTTTACCCTAATATTACCTAAACTGTGGCAGCTCTCAGGACTGAAATGTATACTGCCATTTGCTATTCCTCTGTATAATTTTGGTTATAAGCACAGATAAACAGTTTTAAGTTTAGAATGACAATAAATAAAATAACAATTATTTTGGGGGTAATGCTTCAGAGAAAGGAAGGCCAAACTATATACGAAAACGTCAGAGCTCTGCCCATCCATTCCTAGCTAAAAATGTATGTTTTACATGCCTGTGTACATATATATATGTGTATGCACTTGTGTGTATATTCATACAAAGAGAAATAAAAGCATTTTAAATAAGTAGTTTCAATTACTTGAAATATATCAGGTGTAATGACAATTTTACATAATAACTACTAATTACAAATTGATAAACATTTTTCTGTTGAGTCATTATATCAATACTCTGAACAAGGGTCTTTTAATACTGATCTCACAAAATAATTTAATTTTTTTGAGATTCTTATAGAAAAATAACACTTCATTATTACAATGGAAGTAGTATCAGTCTGTAACATTAGTTTAAAAACTTAACTTTAATATTTCCTGAGTTTTGGAGCATTTGTCAATACGACCTGAATTTCTGTTGATGCAGATATATAATTTTTTTTTAATGCAGAATTCATAATAGTACTCATTATTTGCTTCTCCATGTCTTGCTAGGCCATTATTTATATTATCTGTGGTATATCTGCAGAGACCCAGCAAGTTAGGCACCTTTATTTTGCTCATGAATAGCAGAGGGGATTCACAAAATACTTTAATGTATATTACCTAGGAAGAAATGTGGTACGTTAGATATACTTGGCATGTGAAGCGTATTTTCATCATTACACTCAAATAGTATAAAATACAATTAGTGGTCTCTGGGTTTCATTGATAACAGCTAATAAGAAAAAAGATCATGATTATGTTGGATAAGACCATAAACATTATTGTTTTGAGAATGGATTTAAAATGTGCATTCAAATTATATTTGTAGGATTTTGATTACATTATCAGAATTATTATTAGTATTGAAATACATTTAAACAGAAGAATGATTATTGGGTTAACTAAAGGTTTGCACTGATTACCGTCACTGATTTTTAAAGTAAACGTAATAGTAGATCATGACTAAAATCCAAATCCTACAATTCAGGCCAAATGCTATTGATGTTTTTCATAAGCTCCTCTATAGAAGAATGGACTTTACTGAAGTAAATAAACCAAGCAGGATTAGCCTCTTCGCTGAAATGACAATATATTTATTTTACTATGGAGCGCTTGTATTTTGCTGATACTTGATTATATATCAGCAGCTGATCAAAAGGTTTGCCTATCATCTGCACAGCTACCTAGTCTGTGTCTAACTACAGTCACGATGCACAGCAATAATTCTCAGGAGTTTATAACCTGTTCATGTGATCTAGTTAACAGGTGGCCAGGAATCATAAAGTTCTGGTTTGAGCATTCTGACAGACGAAGACAAGTCAAATAAAAGAATCTGCTCCATTAAGAAAATGGGTATTTTACAATGAATCATTATTATTTACCACCTTGATTAAAAATGGGCATGACTCATCTCATCAAACATGATCCTGGAACAATTGTTCAAGACAGTGTGTGGTTCCAAATCTAGAAACTAAGCATTGCCTCAAAGACATACCTTGGCCTTTCAACAATAAATAAAAACAGGTGAATCAATTATTTTTCTTTAGTTACATATAACTGTTTAATGGACTTCAGCTGACAAGTCACTACCCATGAAAATTATGAAGTATATTAATGACACTGATTTTTGAATGCTTGTTAACACTAGAAAGTTATCCTGGATTGAAGCAGACTATTAATTATAACAGCTATTTTTAAACAAAGCTACCTGTGACCCTGCCTATTTCAGAAATGAATGTCACATTACAAGGACATGAAACCACTTTCAGCTATTTCTGAATAACTCCATCAGTAAACAAGCCCTTTTAACCTATCTTCTACTTTGACAGATTGTCCAAGATACAAATTTGGTCAATAAAAACAAAATGTTCTTTTTAAAAGTTAAAGAAGTCACAGCCAACAAACACAATGTAACTTCTAAACAACTACCTAGTTTCATGTCTGTGTCTCTCTCCTCCTCCCACCCAAAATAAACAGATCCAGCTTGCAAGATGCTGACCAGTAATGAGAGACACTGCACATCCATCACACCCACTGCCTCAGGGGGAGGTAAGAGCACACAGGTTTTTGCCAAGACCGTGTTCAAATTATGGATATAAAACTCAAAAACCTAGAGGAAGGCAACAAAGTATACAATGAGTATTTATCATTCCTAGTGCAGGTCCCGATTTCTACCCTGCCAAAAGTACACTGAAGAAACACTAAAACAGTGGTACCCAAAAATACCCAGGTGAAGATTGTTCCCTGGAAGGGAAACAGTCAAACAGACGGTGTTTTCATGGGAATATCTTCTGATCGTGTCACACAGCAGCTTATGAGAAAGTCTGAAAGTTGTTGGAGGGAATATTGTGTTATTACTCCCACAGGAACCAGAGCCGTTTTTGTGCCATTGGCCTGCTTCACTGCCATATCTGTTTTACACTTAACTCTCATGGTGCCCCTCAACATTAAATTTATACCAACTCTGGATGTTACCCAATCAATTTATTTATATAAATGACTTTAGACAAGCCTACTCTTAATGTGCTGGGAGGCTCCTTCAAGTGGTCTCACATAATATTTCTTGTTGCATCCTACAATGCTGCTGTTGCACATTTTCCCCCTCTAACATAAAATACATCATGATATCCGCACCTTATATGTATAGCAACGTCTACTCTTTCCAATCACAAGTAGGTTGCACCTTCTCAGATACAAAATCAAGTAAAAGGGGAAAGGGAATAAATATTGCAAAGAACATTAAAGAAAAAAAAAAGCACCATGATTGTAAGTAGTGTACAATATGAATTTACTGCCCATTTTCCATTTAATTTAACTCTTTATATAACAGTCCTAAGTCTACAGCTTAGCACGAAGGACACACGAGTAGAAGAGGGAGAGGCAGTATATTAGAGACCTTCTTTAAATTCAGAACAAGATTGGTTATCATAGAAACATATTTAGCTTTATAAAATAACCATGGTCAAAATTACTGAACTTAAATACATGAAGTGGGATATTCAGATTCTGCAGCTCCAATGGCTTAAGAAACTTCCAAGAATATGTCCAAGGCAAACTTTTTCATTGGCCTCATTCAGCTTAGGAGAGAGCCAGAACTAAGGTGTCATTGCCTTACTCAAGCCAGATGAACTGAGATAAATGGGACAACTGGAAGTGATTATGGTAGGCAGAATTTCAAAATAAGGCTGAGGAAACGTAACAGAAACTGAAAACTTGGGACCTTGAACCCACCTCGGTGTCTATTTTCTTCAGAGATATGATCAACTTGTAAACAAAAAAACTTAGATTTAAAAGTAGTTTTGCAATATCTACCATTAAGATAACTGTTTTCATAACTATTTTTGTATTTTAATAGAAGGACGTTGCTGCCGACTCAAGTTTTATTTCACGTATTTAAACATAGCCCTGTGATATTTTGTAACTAGAACCAATGCAGTCATGCCAATACACACGGGAGAACTAGAAAATGCAACCCATTAAAAAACAAACCTGAAACCTCTTCATTCAGTAACCAGCAAAGTGAAACGCCAAAGCAAACAAACAACATCAATGGTGAAAATACACAAAAATATTAAATTGGCTTATGTTTTAGTCATCTGAGGTATCATAAGCAACACAGATAAGGGGTTTTTTTAAGAATATATGACTTTAATTGACTTTGTCCCTTTAATGATAAATTTACAATGAAAATGACACATCCACCATAATTTTGAAATACAACATAGCTACCACCAATTTGCTGCAAATGCCTTTGCATTGTATTTGTTTGTGGCAGAGGAGTAAATTTGACAAAAATAAATTCTTATACACATCCACCCTTGTGGGATTAATAGCAAGATGAAATATTTCAAATTAAATAAATGAAGATAAAAATCATATAAAATAATATAAACATTCCTCCTGGATCTCCTCAAGCAAGATTTTCCTCAGCACACTAATACACCAACCTTCATTAAAAAAGTGAAAAACCAAGGTCTGCTGATTGAGAATGAGGCAAAAGAATGCAATTGACGCTGGCCTGGTATTTTACCTCTTGTCGATTGGGGTAACAACTTTTCCTAACCTCCAGTATCGATGTCAGTCCACCCCAGAACTCTGAGGCCATTTGCACTGGGAAGAGCACACACGGCTAATAAGTGCACGGCACGCGTGCAACTTCTGATGCCTTTGCGGATCCTCGGAGGCCCCTCTCCCAAAGGCTGTCAAAGATGCTAGTGGCAACTCCTCCAATACTTGCCATGGACAGGTCAAGTGGAGAGGGTTTTATTTAATTTGGAAGAGGAAGAGTTTGCTCTGCCATCTCTCCGTGCTCCCACAATGTGTACTCAAGCTTTAGTGGACAAATACATCAAATAAATATCAGATAAAAGCACCCAAAATACGCTTGGTAATGCAAAGAAAGGATATATTTTAGGGTACGGTCAGAGAAGATATTCAAAGCCTCCATTGTTGCTTCTAGAAATGTCAGGACAATTCAGAAATGTCAGTTCCTTTACCGGTTTCCAGATTGTAATTGAAGGATCATGTAGCTCTCTCGCTCTTTCTCTCTCTTTCTCTCTCTCTAAATAGGTCTATAAAGATCAGCTGGAAAGTGCAGACAGAATTGTTCACTGGTTAGCTTTACTTAGAGCTACAGGGTATATATGTGCTTTGTTTTGTCTTATTGATCAATCTAGCTTACATTTTTCGCGCACACACAAACAAAAATCAGGAAAAATAAAAAGCCGATGAAAAACACGAACAACACAAAACAAATAAGGTTCCAATCGTGCAAATTTTGCTTCACTGGATAAAGCACTTCTTGACACAGTAATGTCCAGAATCCCCCTCCCCCAGAAAAATACAGGACTGAGACTGAAGCCATTCTTTTTTTTTTTCTTTTTTTCTCTTTTTTTTCTTTTTTTTTTTTTTTTCCTTAAGGCTATACAACACAAAGAAATAAAGCATGGAAAGAACACCTCATTGGGCTGAACACTTCATTCTTCTGGCTCTGGAGCAAGCCTTTGACAAAGCAATTGTGTGGTCCGAGTTATTTGTCTCATTGGGACAACAATGAGAGAAAGAAAAAGAGGAAAAAATGAAAGAGAGGAAAAAAATAAAAAATAATAAGAAAGTCAATGATCCCAACAATAAAATCCGAAATTGACTTTACAATCACAGGTACAAATTGCTCAGGTCGATAATTTCATTTCTCCTAAAGATCACTGTCGTCTAAAACTAATTAGAGGCGCAGGTTCCCGAGGAATTGTCAATATTCAAAGCAAATGTTGGAGTTTAGAAGGTTATCATTCTTCTACCGTGACAGTCTGACGGGGTGACTGGAAATATTGTCATGTGCTGCCAAGTTCAGGGTGTCGTTAACGATTGAATCCTTGCTCCGGCTCCTGGATCTGTCTCCTATTCAGCCTTCTTTTATAGCGGAAAGACTAAGAAGCCGGAAAAGGTTGAATATTTCCACCCTCCCATGAGGTTACCCCTTTCCAGTTTGAGATGCACTTTGTCTTCTCTTTCCATGTGGAGCAAGACCCCATTGCTGGCTGCTTCTCTGGTGACGTCCTGATCCCCTGCAAAAGCTGAAATCACTGGGTAGCCGTTTTGCATTAAACTTACCTAAAAAGCGCAAAGAGAGAGAATCTGAGTTTTCTCAATACTCTCAATGACTATATTGCTCTGTGCACATCACCGAACTTTTGTGCAGGTTAGAAACAGGGTTGAATTAAGCTAAGGCAATGCGTGATTTCTGTCATGCATACAGATCCCTTTCACTGAAATAATCTACAGTCTCGTTCTTTGCTTGCTGGTTTTGTAAATGCACCTTAGTGTCTAGAAATGAGCATTTGAAAAAAAAAAGGGAAGATAGCGTCTTCTTTAGATCACAACCCACCTGGATGGTTTGTCTGTTATAGACCTTGACCACGTGGAAACTGAAACTATATATCCCTTTTCTTGGTGCTACAAATATACTGGAAGCAAGATCAAAATGGTTGCCAATATTAACTAATACCTGGAAAGTAAACAAACAAACAAAACAAGAAAGAGAGAGAGAAAGAGAGAAATCAGACCCCACCTTAGAAAAGTGCCAGTGAAAATCTGACATGAGCTCCATGACTAATATAAAGCCTAGTCGAAATGGCATTTGCAGCACAATTAAAAGTGCAGTGCAGGGGAAAGGAGCCAAGTTACAGAGACATTTAAAAAGCATCACAGTTCATAAAACGATTTAGTTATGCAAAAATGATCTCCAAAGCCTGTTAGATGAAGTGCAAATGTCCACACTGCACTTTCAATAAAGCAAAGGTGGCAGAAGCAGGAGGGGAGGGAGGTGGAGGGAAGGAAAGGAGGGAGGGGAAAAAAGCGAGGAAAAAAACCCCGAAACTCATCAACTCATAATGCAAATGTATGGGTTTTAGCTAGCACTACTGAAATCAGACCTGCCCTCGGGTTTAACAGGGTATAGAACTAAAATCGTACTGCAGAGAGGGGCGAAGGGGGAGAGAGGATGCTCAGCAACAGCAACACCTGCCAGCTCATGCCTCCCTGTCCCTCTGGAGGGCTGTGCGGCTGGGGTGGGCCTGCTCCTCCTCCCCGACAGCAGTCGATCTGCCATATATTTCAACGTCTTTTGAAACAAAGAAAAAAGAGTAAGAGTGGAGCCCTCCGGCAGATGTGCAAAGCCTCACTGGGAAGCGGTGGCCGCATCCTGGCCACGCAGAGGCTGGCAGTGTGGAACCCGCCAATTTGAGGGGCATCCGGCCCCAGCTCATCCTCTCCCTCCTTTTCCAGGCTCCAGCGACGGGCAGCCTGATTTGGCTCCAAAGGCACGGGTAAGGAGGGGAAGAAAAACCCGTGGGCCCGTGGCCATCCCATGTGGTGAGCGGGCAAGCCCAAAGAAGCTGCTCCGTCGTGCCTGTCCCCGCGGCACCCCGGCCACCCTCAGCTTCACGGGCTGCAACCTCTGTTTTAAGGAAGAAAAATGCAAAGCAGGAGGAAAAAAAAAACCAAACCCCCCAAATCCTGAGCCTTTCCTCCCAAATAGCCAAACCCTATTGTTTCCAAGAAAGGAAAAAAAAAAATATACATATTAATCCATTATTGTGGGAGCACCAAGGGAGGAACGCCTTCAAACTCCTAAGAACTGAGCACTGTGGGGTAAAGCGTCTAAAATATGCTGTACTTGAAGCAAGTTCTTTTTTTTTTTTTTTTCCCTCGACTGATCTGACTTTACGAGATCCTGTACGCGAGGAATAGCTGTGCAAACTCATTAGGAGGGACAGGTAGACAGACGAATGACAGTCGGAGACAGATGGAAAAAGAAAAAAAAAACCCAAACAAACCAGAGAAAACAGTTTGCGTGTGCTGATTTTGGCTGACTCTGCAATACTACTTCAGGAGTCAGAGGCGGTAGAAAAAAAGTAAATTTCATCGCAAAAAGCAAGCGGAAGGACGGGGCATGGGCTCCGGGAAGCAAGCGGTGCGGCGGGGAAGGGGCAGGAGGGCTCGGCCGGGCCGGCCGCCGCTCTGCCCGCCGTTCGCCGCGCAGGATAACACCGCTCCGTTAGAACCCACCGGGGACATCGGTCGCCTCATTTGACAACGCGGGAAACACCCTCTTCTTCCTCAGCCCTCCCTCCCCAAGAGAGATGCTGTAACATTGCCAAATGCGCTCGGAACGGGCAGACCCGCCGACTCCCCATCGGTAAATCTCTGTCCTCCCCTTGCCCTGAAAATGAGCATTGCCGACGGAGCACCGAAAGGGAGGGGGGGGGGGGATCCGCGCTCTTCCCTCCGGGTAGTCCCTGACTGCCCGGGGCAATCCTGGGCTGCAAGGCTCCCCGGCGAGCGTCTGAGGCACAAAAACTCGCACGTTAAAGAGCTCTCCGTGCTGGCGATGGGACCGGACAAGAAGTCAGCGTGTGTGCGTGTGTGCGTCCCCTCCTCTACCACCCCAGGAAAGCCCCGCAGGCACCTAAAAAAAAACTTCCCAAACTCTTGCTGGGGAGTTGGGCTGTAAAACTGCTGCTGAGGGGGTGGGCCGGGCTTAAAAGGCGGCGGGGGAGCAAGAAGGAAAACCAGCGTGTAGTGGCGGGGGGCTAGGGGCGGGGGTGTCCGCGCAGGGAGGCGAGGGGCCGGCGGGCGCGGGCGCGGGGGGGGCAGCGAAGGCGAAGCAGGCGGCGGCTGACCTGGTCGAAGTAGATGGTCATGGTGCGGTTGCTCATCTCGGAGGGCTCGTGGTTGGTGCTGCGGGTGGCCGAGAAGGCCACCTTGGCGCTGCCCGAGCGCACCGAGATCCCCAGGGAGGAGGTGATGGCGCCGTCGGCCGAGGGGCTGGAGTCGCACACCACCAGGCACTTCCCCTCCAGGACGATGGGCTCCGTGTCATTCTGCGCCCGCACCGGGCACCCGGCGGGCAGCAGCAGCAGCAGCAGCGGCAGCGCCGCCGCCAGGCAGCAGCAGCAGCCGCCGCCGCCGCCCGCCGGCTCGGCCGGCGCCCCCCGCCGCCGCCTCCCCATGCCCACCGCCGGACCGCCGCCGCTCCGGCTCGCCGCCGCCATGCGGGCGCCCCGCGCCGCCGCCGCCGCCGCCGCCGCCACCGGGGGCGGGCGGGCGGGCGCGGCGAGGCGAGGCGGAGGGGGCTGCGCGCCTGCTGCCGCCGCGGCGCCCCGCGGCCAGCGCTCTGCGGGACGGCGGCTGGGCAGCGGCGGCTGGGGCCGCGCCTTCCTCCCCTTCTCCTCCGCCTCCTCCTCCTCCTCCGCCTCCTCCTCCTCCCGCCTCCTCCGCGCGGGGCGAAGGAGCCTCCTCAGAGAGCGGGCGGCGCGCAGCAGCCTGGCAAGGGCAAAGGCGGCGGTGAAGCAGAGAAGCCGGCGGGCGGGAGCCGGGCACCGCGCCGCCCGGCAGCTCCCCGGCCGGTGCGGGCTCCCGCCCCGTCCCCGACCCGGGCGCCCCAGCCGGTACAACGGGGCGCGGAGAGACCGCGCTGCCCCGGCGTCTCCTCGCCTCTTCTCTCCCTCCCGTCCCCCAGCAGCGGGGGGTCCCGCAGCCCCAGCCGTGCGTGGAGGAGGGACGAGGGGGCAGCGCGGCAGATTTCGCCCCTGCGCCCACGGACGGTCCCTTTCCCGCCCCGCCAAACCCCGGCGAGTTCCCACGGCCCCGCTTTTTACTCCGTCTGCGAGCCGGCTTTACGTCCGTCTCCTAACGCCCCGGCCGCTACGGAAGGAGATTTTGTTGTTACTGCTAATGCTCCCTTTCCCCCTCGCTGGAGCTGCCCCGCTCTCCCGAGGGTTCGCAGGGGGCCGGAGCCCGCGCCCCCGCCGCGGCGCTGCCCCGGCCGGGCTCCGGGAGCCGCCGCCGCCCTCCTCCCCGCCCGGGGGCTGCTGCGCTCGGGCACCGGCTCCTACTTCCCAAACCTGTGTCGCCCCAGGCCAGGCTCCCTCCGCTGCCGCCGATCCCGGCGGCTCCCTAAACAACTCTCGGGAAGGAAGCGGCCGGCTGGGGCGTCCCCCGGCTCCCACCCCGGCATGCACACCCATGGCAGGAGGCAGACCGTCACCCGGCGTCTCCCTGGGAAGTTGCATCTCAGTTTTCCCCGCTCGCCCTGAGATCTCGCTCCTGGGAGATCCCCCCTACGCTTCCCCCGAGGCATCTCTAGCCGCTGCTCTAAGCCCGCATCTTATTACAGCTACCGTTTAAAATGGTATTTTGCAAAAGGACCAGCCGGCGGGGAGGAGAACGGCCTGTTTTACCTGGGAGGTCCATGACGGGAGAGGAGGGCTGGCTAGGTAGCTCGTCCGTGAACTTGTATTGCTTAGAGAAAATGAGCCGAGATTGCGCTGGCAGAAAGAAAAGGAAACAGGAGTCGCCTCTTTCTCTCCCGCCCATTGCCAATAATCCCCCCCCCCCCCCAGCCGCCACCACCACCACCCCACTTCCTCCCTCCTCCCCTCTTCACGCACACACACACACACACAGACACACGCACACTCACACGCTCGCACCCGGCAGGGATTCAGACGCCGGGAGGGGAGCGCAGCCCGGCCCCGGCCCCCCCCGCACCCCGGGCAGCCGCGGCGAGGCTTCACGGGCGGCAGGGGAACGCCGTACCCCCTCGCTCCCACCCCCGCCCTTATCCCCTTATTTCTACTTAACCCCGTCGGGCTGAGTCGCCCCCGTAGAAACATGCCACGGACACGTTAGAGCTTAACGGGCCCCGCTGCGGCCGAGCCGCGCAGCATCGCCAAGTGGAAGCTATTTGGAATCCGTAAACTTTAATAATGATAATACTAATAATCACCACTAAAAGGGACGCGTCGTTTGGGGCACTTCAGGCGCTAAGGCCGCGCACCGCACACCGAAAGGCCCCATTCCCACGCCCGCACCCCGCGCACCTCGGCGGCGGCTCCCCCTTTATTGACCTGGTCCTTCCCCGGGGGCGGCTCCGCTCCCAGACCCGCACCCCCTCCCCGACCCCCGCACCCCCTCCCAGTCCCGCTCCCCGACCCGGGACCCGCTGCCCGACCCGCGCCCGGCCCCGCCCGCGGCTCCGCGCCAAGAGCGGGCGCAGGGCGCCACCTGGCGGCGGCGCGGGGCGGCGCGCCCTCGGCGGGGCGGCGGAGGGGGCCGGGCTGGACGGCGGGGCCGCGGGGGGCCGGGAGGGAGGGAAGGAAGGAAGGCTGCATCCCGGCAAGGGCGGGAGGGAAGAATCCCAAAGGGCAGAGCGTTGGGCTGAGGAACCGAGCTGCCGCCCCCTCCCGCTGCCTGCAGGACCCGGGCGCGCTGCGCTCGCCGGTGCCTCCCGCCTTAACGGAGCGGTGACGGTAATGTATGTCACAGTCAAGGTTATCATCAGGTATTGCCGGCTGCCAGTGTTTCCCGCGTCTCAGGTCGTGTGGCTGCTGCCGAGAGGTTAGCAGCGGTGCGAGGAAGGGTAAGGCAAAGCTCTGGCCATCAAGTTTTGTGCAGTTCTTCCCATTGCAAATTGATTTTCTCGTTGCATGTGGCGTTCTCCTAGAGATCCCGATACCCAGGCTTGGCGTCTGAAAGGAACATGTCAGAAAACTGCAGAGAAATCTACATGGTAGCTCTCGATATGGAGAAAAATTTGCAGGTGTATCTCAATAGTAAAATTACTGTCTCATCTATGAATGAGCACTCTTCTGTTTCAATCTTCTGCTTTAAGGACAAGTAAGGAACCCCTGCGGGTGTCTGCCTGACGATTTGCACCGAGAAATTAATCATGCCCTGAAATTGCAGCTAAACTGTGTGCAGGGAATTCCTAACCTATAGCTCCTTACTTCAAAAGAGAATTTTATACTAAGCCTGAAATGCTCATGTTTAATGGTCTTTTTCCCAAGTTCAAGCACGGAGGGATGAGAGTAGAAAGCTGAAAAGTGTAGTGCATTAAAAGTATCAGGAAGCAGAGCAGGAACCAGTCTGTGGCTGTAAGGCGGCACCTATTCTGCAAGACAGTGAAAAGGACCACAGAAGTTCCTCCAGAAGGCATCAACACTCAGTCTTGCATGGGTCTGGTACACTGGGGAGCTGCTACTATTTCTCTTTGGATCACACTACTCATTGATTATGACTCTGTTGTATAAACAAGGAATGAAAGCAGAGCCGAAAACATTTGTTCCTTGTTTTATATGACTTACAACATTAGGCCCAGTGGAACAATGGCACGTCATCACTTCTGCCTGCTACTTTCAAGAAAGATGAGCGTAAGAACTAAAGGGAACTGAAAAGCCCTTAAATCCAATGTGCATCCATGGGAAAACAGATGAAATCTTGCCTTTCTTCAAGGAATGAATCCCACACGTACAGAACCCCCCTTCTCCTTAGAGAGCTAACTAGCAAAAGAACTATCAGTACAAATCAGCACAGCATGAATGGAAAGGGAGAATAACAAGATAAGAATATTTATTTGTAATAAAATATCTAATTATATGACCTTTACAGTGTTTATTAGAAAACAGTTCCATGCATTACTTCTAATTAAATACTGTCCTTAATGGGATAAACCTGCAGCCTTCATGGAGTTATGTAGCCGGCGGAATTATTTCTGCGTCTTTCTTTTGTGAGTGGCAGGGCTGAAAATACAGATATTGAAATTATTATCGTAGTTGAAATGCAGTTCACTCAGTTATGGAGTGACTTCAGAAAAGTGTACCTTCAAAAGTAAACAAGCAGATAAGGTATTTGCAGTCCTCTTTCTTGAGCTCAAAGAGTTGGTGGTAGTTGGAAAACAATAGTGTGTATTCAAGCTCATGCCATTTTTCAACACTTTGCCAAGACTGTTAGTAATACAAACAGTTCTACCAGGGACATGTTGAACTTGATGGTGTGGCAGTTCTACAAGAAATGAAACCGCTCATTTCTTTGGAGCCTTCCCTAAGCTAGCACTCACCTTGAACTCATTTAAGCCAACAACTTCAAGGGGAAAAGCTTTTTGTCTCATCTACTAAATCAAGTTATCAACAGAAAACTATTTTGATCAGCAGCTCCCAAGTGTTTCCCATGCATTATTTACATTAATGCCTAACAAAACGGGACACTTCTTTCCAAAAGAAAATACTTATATATCTGTTCCTGAAATTATTTCACAGATATTCGCATGTACTATCTCAATGTTACATATACGACTACAGAGAAAGAAGAAATGTTCATTTGAGGTGAAACGTACTTTTGTCTACCCCTAATATTAGGACAAGTTTGTGACAGGGACAAAAAAACCACTTCCATGATCAGCCAAGGTGCAGAAGACTGAGTCCTCATTTATTAAATAGGCTACCATTTAAATAGCTAAACATAGTCTTCATGGATTACGTGGCCTTTAAAGAAAAATTTTACTGTAAATTGTAAACAAATAGGATTCCACGAATCTGATTCTGTTTTCTTTACAAGCATACCTTTGAAATATAATCTGGTGGCAGAGAAAGTGCAGTCTTCTGTACGTACCCAGTGATGACCTCCATATTAACCACAAGTTGCTGTTAAATCAACTGAGGTATATCCACCCTCTGTAAGAGCAGCCCCTGTATCAAATTTGACCATCAGTGTGACTAAAAGAATGCTTTGTAAATTCAAATCAGTAGTTCATTCTCTATCCTATCAGGGCATATTACCTTATAGATACCAACTATACAGGTATAATACCATATATTAAAGAATATGTAACTCTCTGTTGATAACATGCACAACATTCTCAAGTACACACAACACAGAAAAAAATACCTAATAAATTAGAGTTCATTCAGAGAGGTACTTAAACTTCTTTTCTAGCCCGAGTCTTAGTGCCACACACATCAACCAAGGCAGTTGTATTTTCTCCTGCATAGGAAGACTCATCCTAAGTGCTTCTGACGTGTCAGTTCTCAATTGGAAAGGGTCTCCCCTCATAGGAAGGTTAGGACTACAGATGGAAGATTTTGCATGACCCATCTTCATATGGAGTGTCGTGTCTGATATAATTTCAGAAATATTTGCATAAGATTTTACACAGTGATAGAAATGTGTGTAATTCCCCAAGAGCATTTTATTTGTTCACGTAAAAATATCCGAACAACCCAAGACAGCAATCTGTTTTGGAACATAATATTTATTTTCTTCCACAAAATATCTTTAATTTCTAATGATTTATTAAATAAATAGTGAAAGCATGATATAACAAAAAAAATAAGGCATTAGAATATTTTTTATTGCAATATAATTCATCACAGTGCTCTGATTTAATACCATTTAATATCAGATTGGATGTCTGAATGTCGTACCTTAACATTCACAGTTACTTTGATAACACTACTTTTTCTGCAGATGTGCAAACTTATTGAACTATTGTCAAAGCTTGTCTTCAACAGAAGTTTTGTGTGACAGTTATTTTATTAAAATATTGTTAAATACAATCTTGTAGACCCCACAGAGATGAAACAGACATGAAATACTGTATAACTTTGTAGTGATACCAGAGCTCTTACATATGTTTGTACAGTGACATTTAAATGCACTCTTCTAAGACAAGTTTGTAATGCCACTACCTTACATACTCTACCAGCAATATTTGACAAATAGCCCCTGCAGTGAAATGGCTAGCACTTAGCAACATGCCACCGTACTCTGTTTAATCCCTCTGATTTCATGGAATTTCAGCTCCAGGAGGAGAGGGGATTAATAATTTTCAAGATTAAAGTTATTTTGCAGTGCCTTTTTTCTAATATCATGTTCTGTCTGTCATCAGCCTCTGTGACCAACACATTTTCAAGCCATTCAGGCTTGCTTGGGAGAATTTAGAGATGAAGATGTCATATCCTTAGAAAAAAATGGTGCAGAGAGCTTGTTTTTTCTAAACATATACCAATCAGAAACGTTTAGACAATGTGCATGCAGTCACCTACATGGTCTGTGTGTTCAACACTTATGTCCAGTTTCCAAGGTTTGGTGCATCCTCAGAACAAACTCTGTTCTACAATGATGTTGAGCAGCTCTGCTGTTCTCTGAATTCCTTCTTCACAGAATAACAGCTTTTAACTAGACAAATGATGACAGCAACCCAGCGTGCCTTCCAAAGACTGAACTTCTTTTGTGTAAAAAGAAAAAGCACTTGGGAGAAATGTTTACCACAACACCAGCCAGGCATGGGGCTCGGCCAGTACAAATGCTTTTTTCTTTTATATATAACACTCAGCATTGCTTGTGTGCCTGTCTTGGGTATGCATTTTCCACTCATACAAACTCTCAACTTGATCTTTTAAATACGGAAAGCATATTTTTAAAATGTAACTCCTAGCTAACAGAACTAAAGACTTCATTTATTCTCTTACACCTGCAAAAATGTATGCGTCCACCTAATATCCTCCCTCTGAGCCTCCCAACTGAATTCAGAGACTGAAGACTTTAAATGAAATTTCTAATCAAAAAGTTGCTATAAACATAGCACGTTTGCAATTTTCATTATAGGAGATCCCTTCAGGATCATAGCCAATATATATAAAGTTCTTTGAAGTTTATATATGTTAGATATTATATATATTTTATGTATATTTTAATACCTTACAGATATTGCATATCTCATAACATATAGATAGATGTTACGTAAATACTAGATACTACAGGTATATATCAGGTACATGTAGATATTATGTGTTAGTTCCATGTGAGAGCTGGGAAGAACTAGTGTTTTTAAAACTATTTTTTTTTGCACTGACTTTCTTGCTACAGGTGAGATGTTGCTATAGAATGTCACACAAATGCGATATTTAAAACTGAGATACTGCCTGTTTATTTTCAGAAGACAGACTCTTAAAACAGGACTTCGAAATACAACACAGAGATGCCACAGCCTCCAATTGTATTACCTAGTTTCTCTAGTTCATTCAGCTAGATTTCAAGGCAGGCCTTCCAGTTCTAATTGGAAAACAAAGTTATACCGAATTGCATGTTTTTACTGATGCATGATAATTTGTATTAGCAGAGAAGACTGACATTTCTGAAAGCAATCCACAGAAATAAAAATATATGGCATAGATAGAAGATTACATTATTAATGCTTTCATTTAGTTAGTTCTGAGTTTAGCATTTCAGAATACAAAATCAGGTTTGAAAAGCAATGCTGTAGAAGACTGTCTCTTTAATGACATACACAGAAGGAAATCTTTAACTCTTTTGTTCATACATTTCTTTGCCTCAGTTTTTTGTTGCTTTATTTTTTTGATTCTGCTTGAAAGATCCATACATTCTTTTTGAGAAGGCAACTGCTCTGTCAACAGGCCTCTGTATGTTGTCTCAAGTTGCACGCTCACAAAACAGGTTATAAAAAGCACAACTTGCTCTGGAAAATCTTATCCATTATACAGAGGTGTAACCATTCTGGTAGGGAGCAAAACCACATAGGTTCAGTCTTTTTAAAATTAATTTTTCTTCTGAAAGAAATAAAACTGTGATGAACCAAGAGACTATTTATAGCTTAGGAGAATTAAAACAGATGTACTTGGTCACCTTTACATGCTCATTCTGCCTCAGCACAGGGTTGCAGAGAACTCTGATGACATTTGAGAGACCCAAAAGATTTGAGTCTTAGTTTCCCTCATTTGGTAATGAAAAAGATCTCTGGCTGTTGATGACTCAGTCATGTATTTCTTTCAGCTTTTATTTGTGTCATGTTTTTTCACTTTTCCTCCAGCGGAGTTCACTATTTTCACCAATAGTTAAACTAATGCATCGGTGAGATTTGTTGTTAGGCATTTTTAAGAGAATGCTGCTGCTCTGGCTGTAGAACCTCATTTATTTGAAATGGGGAAGACTGGAGTTCCTCAACCAAAGAACACTTACAATCCGATCCCAACCTATGAAAATGGTATTTCATCTAAGGTGAGTGTAGAGAAAATCCAAAGTAGCCACCGGCTGTTGAAATGTTGTCTAGGATGCAGAAAGACTTCCATCCATCCAAGGAGTTCACGACCTTGATGTGAATTACAGACACCTCACTTCAGTCACAGCTCTGTGCTGCTGTAGGTTTCAGCTCCACCACTTATGACAAAGTTTCATACCCCTTCAGCTTTTGCAGGTCTGTGAAGACATCTGTTCTTGCCTCATTAGAAATAGTTCTGAATAGCAATCTTTGTCTCTTTTGAAAACACCAGGAAACATATAGTTAGTCCAGATCCAGTCATTGTGCATCAGTACAGCATTACATTGTTCTCTTCCAGAATCTAAAGCTTTTATCAAAAGAAAGTTTTAGCTGTTATGACTGTAGAGGTGGCCTCACACACCATGGCAATAGATGCAATGGCAGCTCTCTGCTACTTTTAAACAATTGCGTTACAAGGTATGACCTATCCCATTCATCTTAGTGGCTGCTAAATTGAATGTCCCTGAAAACACTTGTGACATGTCACTTCTTCTTTCAGTCCTCATCAAAGCAGGTAGGAAAGGAGATGAAACATTACCTGTTGAACGGTTGCGCAATCCACTGTGAATGAAAGTTCTTTGGGGTTGGATAAGGGCATCTGGGAACAGTGGTATTTGTCTCTCCTTACAATCGGACTCAAAGGCAGAGTCCAGTAAATGTCTGAGATTCTCAAGGAAATAGAGAGGGGAAGCTAGCCTATTTGATGCCAAAAGGCTGGAGAGCCAAGCCCAGGGGCCTGAGGAGTATATGTCACTGTGTCTGGAATAGTTGTCGGCTTTACTTTTAATAGCTTCATTGGAAGAAGAATTGAAAATGAATTTTCTGTCCTGAACTGAACCTTTGGCGTATATTACTGTTTAGTCATTCCCTGTTCTCCTAGGAAGTATTGCTACAGGTGAGAGAGATGTTTTTGTAAAGTAACTTGTTGATCTGTTTCGAAGGATCTTTATACATGTTTGTCCCATACTTCTGGGAAACCACATATGTTTGTCCCATACCTCTGGGAAACCACATACACCTCTGATCACATCCTTCGATTTAGGCAGAACTCTCAGAGTAGTAGATCCAGGTAATCTTTCACTGTAAAGGGGCTCACATGGCCTGTTCCGTGTCTGTCCCAAACACTGAACACCCAACGTACTCTATTGCATGTGACTGCATAGAAAAATAGCAGCATCTGAAGGCATAGACAAAAAGAGGTGACACAGAAGCAGTCATTCCCATCACCTTGTATTTTTCCTTCCAGGGAATTGTTGAAACACTCAGTACAAGAAAACAACCGTAAAATTTCAGGCATTTACATTAGGGACTTTGAGGCAGACTTAGCATTTCCAATTCTAATATTGAGGCCTTCACAAGGGATTTCACATCTGAAGCTTTTTCAGTACACTGGACTGAATGACACTAAATTCAATGCCTTTAAATTAAAGAAAAAACAATGAACCAGAGCTCTGATACACTTTTGCCAAATGCAAGAACAATACATGTTTTTAAAATAAAATAAATTTCACATTGAGAATCATTCCTTTAAGTAGCAATTGCTATATATGTATTATGTATATTATATAATACATATGTATTAGGGAAATTAATGTGCAGATAGCCTGAACTGAAAGTCTCAGGCCTACAAAGATTTAGCCTGTGTTTTACTTGAGGCACATGAACAGTCCCACTGTGCTTTGCTCTT
This sequence comes from Harpia harpyja, assembly GCF_026419915.1. Taxonomy (NCBI): domain Eukaryota; kingdom Metazoa; phylum Chordata; class Aves; order Accipitriformes; family Accipitridae; genus Harpia; species Harpia harpyja. The sequence continues at coordinate 14,008,224 of NC_068944.1, read as the reverse complement.
TATGTACATAAACCTTTCTAGGCCTGGAGCCACAGCAGAGGGGAAAAGAATACCAAAAGCGTTTGGTAGCACTTCTTTTCATGACTTTGTGCTTGTGATGCTCTTGAATCAGTATCATTATTACTTTATTATGCTTTGTCATTGTGGTGACAAAAGGGATTTCAGTGCAGCTCTGTAAAGACTGTTGTGCCACGGACATGTCTTTCAGATGTCAGCTCTGTTCTGTAAAAAGGCAGAAACCGATTCTGGAGATAGGTTTTGCAATGACTGCAAAGCAGCTGGCATCTCTGTAACTGTCACTTTTCAAGACCAAGCACAATTTTTTTGATATCTTTTACAGCTCTGCTTAAACATTACATGTGCCAGTGACAGATGTGTTTAAGCTACTTACATACTTTTATCTGTGTTGAACTTTCCACCAACGTAAGACAAAACAAAATGGTTATTTTTGTTTGGAGGAAGGGAAGGGGAGGCATGACTGAGAACAGCAATGCAACCATGCTTGAGGTTATCAGCTTTCAAAGAGACAACCGAAACCCAGGTCATGTGCACTGAGATGTCAGCCCTGAGCAAAGCACTGAGCATGTGTACCCCCTTTCCAGTGTCCTTTTGGCATGGGGGCTATGACAAGCCCTCACTTTCCCAAAATCACAATGTTCAGCTTCCTCACAGCTACTGCCAAACAAGGTTTATATAAAAAAATTTCCAAGTATGATGACAGTGCGTAGTGCTGTTCATGAAGAGCGCCAATAATAATGTATCTAAGGCAGTGTCTCTCTATGCACTATGTGTACATATGGTACACTTTTTTTTTTTTTTTCTCTCAGTGCCTATCTTATTTTCTGTTTCCTAAGGACTTGATAACATTTTATAGTTTACAATATGCAGCACTTAATGAACATGGAATTTAAGGCTACGTCAACACCGTACTTTTAGGCCAGGTCTAAGCCCATGCTTGTATCACAGTCTGCTTTCCATCCATCCTGTCTAGTTGCTAGTGTTTAAGGATTTTGCTGCACCCTTGTATTTAGGCCTAGAAACACACTAGTCAGAGCAAAGCCATCTGGCCATGCCGGGCACTGGAAGACAGTGCTGCCAAACCGGTGAGTCACAGCTGGGAGGCAGGGATTTCACCTTTTAAGGTCAATCTTGAGAAAACAAGAACTCAACAAAATACATACCCCCAAAAGCGATATGTAAATAATTGACTCCTATCATATAAAGCTGCCCAAAAATCAGAATAACCAGAATAACCAGACTGCAAAATCAGAATAACCAAAAGTAATGCATCGCTGCCAGTCTTTTTAAGGAAATAATTCTTGATCTGTCAAAAATTATGAACTCCCTGCAAACAATCACAGTCCAGTTGATGGCTGTCTGCTTACACAATATGGTTGTTCATTACTGGCTTTTAAGTATAGTACTTAAGAACAAGCAGTAAATGCTACAAATAACACGTAAACATTAACTCCCAGCGATATTTGGGTCAAAGAATGACCCCCTATTGCCTCCCCATTGCTTTTTTCCACAGATATGGGCTAGAAATTCTGAAATAAAAATTCACCCAAACCAATATTGATTTTCAAATCTGGAAATGTTTTGTCTGTTTTTCTCCATTTTACACTGTTTCCACCTGAAACAATTGCTGCCAGTCATATCTCCTCTCCAACTGCTTCATTCTGACAGTTTGCATCATCCTCCTTTTCTAGATTTTCCCTGGCTCTAATCAGGTGAATTACCTGAAAAGCCTTAAATATTCTTTACTAATATCCCATGATCTCTCACAAGGGAAGAAAAAAAAAAAAGCAAGGTAAATTATGTTGTTATGTTGTCATTTTATAAAAGTAAGTAGAGGAATGCATAATTGAATTCCAATTCATCTTGAAGCCTAAACAAAGTCTCTTTGATTCATGATGATACCTAAACCTTTAAATCAATATTTTTTCGGCAATCCACATAAAATGTAAACTGGATAACTGCAGTGCCAGTATACATGAAAGAGAAGAGTACAGCTGCCTGAAGAGGAACAATAAACTTGTACCAAAGGGCATGCAAAGAGGTAAAGAATATGGCCTCGGTTCAAATTCAGTTAATTTGTTCATCACATGCTGAACATTAAGCAAGAAAGTCTCATTAGACTAAAAAAAAATCTAAACAGCCAACTGAGTGGAGCTGGGCTGCTCAGGCTTGACTTCTTCAAACACTGTATTATATGCTTTGGAGCTCCTTGGGCTATAGCTTACATTTATCCATCCATCCTATAGCTGTCACACCTACAACCCTTAAACCATAAAGACTGAATCGTCATACTCTGCAATTGATCCCGTATGAGATAGACCTCCCTACCTGCATGCATGTGCACGCACGCACACACACACTGTTCTTGAGTAAAAGTAACATGTACTACGATCTCTTTTCACTGCATCACCCTACAAATATAATCAGACTACTAGGAAAAACATATATCACTGGACTTGCAGAGTTAGCATTGGTGTTTGCAGCAGCAGAAACATTTTGAACACCATTTGCATATTACTATTGTAGTTTGTGAAGAATTTCTGAGAGTGTATTAGATTTCAACATTTAAACATTTTTAATAGTAAAAAGACCATCTAGTACAATGGGAAACAAAGAATACTTTAAGAGTCACTGGAAGATTTCTTTTTTTTCTTCATTGATTCATCTGTTTTACCCTTTAATTTTTACTGTTTCCCATCCTATTTGTAATGCACTATATATCTAAGCAAAGTGGAGAGTTGATCTGTCTGTCTTACAAGCAGCCTGCGACACAGGATAAAACTCATCTTCGTGGCTCTCTGAATCTGGATATAGTTAATGGTCCACACAGCTAATAGATTAGACCCTCTTTTGGCAGCTCCATGCACCCATGCAGAAAAAAAAGTCATTAGGCAGATAATTACGACAGCTTTGCAACCCCTGGAAACTTCATCACAAACCCCAGTGGTGTCTTATGGAGGCATAACTGTCTCATCAGTGCGATAAAATCCCATAGTATCATACTGATATTTATGTTCTAGTTGTAAGATAATGAAGATCAAGTTCTGTGCAGAAAAGCAAAACATTAGGCTTTTTGTGCAAATTCTTGTAGGTGGTAATATTTACCTTCAGATCCTCCACAAGGCAAAATTTCTTTCAAATTTTTTTCAGTACGTTTCAGTCGGACAAACCATTAAAAGCTGTTTCTTTCAGATTTTCAAGTAATTTAGGTTCCAGAATAGTTTGAATGTAGAAGGGCAGAGGCTCTGTTGAAAAGAAAACAACAGACAGAAAACCAAAACAAATTAGGTTTGGATCATGCACAAGTCTAGAAATAGAGAAAGAGGCTTCTGAAAGCTGGTTATGCACTGAATCATCACTCATTCACTAGTTCACATTTTTTGTGTTGTCAGAAAGAACACTGACTCATGACAGTCCAGACAATAAAGAGGTAAATATTTATATAAATATTAAACACACCTTTCATACAGTTATGTGAAATTTTAACATGGAATAAAACTCCGAGTTTCAGAATTTTTTAGAGGACTTTATCCCACGATAATAAGGTTTCCAAAGAGGACACACATGAATAAGCCTCTTCTATGCCAAAGCCTATTAAACTTTCCCTTCTCTTTTAGAAAATTGATCAAATTCACTGGAGGCAGAAGCAGACTTTACTCCATACAAGCCAGTTTAGCCCTGGATCACACTGAAATGTGTCTCTATTCCTCCTTTGGAGATGGCCAGCTTTGTATACATGATGAAATAATTACTGGAACATATAGAAAAGTTAATTTGATAATTCACACCTAAATTCAAGCCCTACTCACGGTATTAAAGGCATTCCTTACTATAATAGTAACATTTCCAAATATGAAACACTCCAGGGGTCTGGAGTTGAAGAATCTTTTCTTTCTAATCCTTAGAAATTTCCCCCAATCAACCACACATTGTTACATATCTAATCATTAATTTTAACCTTAAGAGTCATGATGGGTGTCTAAAAATTAAAGCTAATCAGACCGCAAACACTGATTTATAATATATAATGCCTACACTGGTCCGCTGCGGTTCTCTTTAGGATTTCTTTCACAAGTGACAAGTTACAAGTGACACAGAGTTTTTCTTGCTTCAGAGCACATATCCTTAGTATTGCCATTCTCCCAAGATATAAGGGATATTTCAGAGAAATGGATACCTGGATCTATCAAAAGATTGATCATGAAGTTTCAACCAATTCTAAGGATTATTGTTATCTTCAAACCCATAGCTGCCTAGTGTAGAAAGGCATCATTCTCTCTTCTTGGTCTCCAGTTGGATTGCCTTAGGTAGCATTCAGGCTGGAGTCAGTCATCTTAAAATATCCTTCTCCATCTCTTTCCTATGTAAAGTAGATACCTTTTCCCTCTGCAGAAGTTGTTTTCCTAAAAACCCAGGTCAGATGAAGCAGAAAAGTATGGTCCCTTCTTCAGAGGGAACAGCAATTTACAATAGGGGATTATTACAAAGCATTTACTACTTAAATGCATTTCTGCAGATAAAATGAGTTAAAGATAAAAGAAAATTGTTCCTTGAAATTAGATACTTTAGGTGAATAACCGCATTGCAGAGAACTGCATTTTTTCATTCCATTATATAATTTTGTGTGTGCATGCATGTCGTAGACAATAAGTAGCTAGAATACCTGGGGTTCTCACCAAACCAAAGTGAATAAAGAGGAAGAAAACCGAACAATTATGGTGACTACTTGTTGCAATTTAAGACCAAATTGACTGTGTGGAAACTAAATAGACTCAGATAACAAACTAATTTGTTACAGATATATGCAGGGTTTTACGATACTTAACACTGCGATTGTCTCCGTATTTGGTTTTGGTTAGTCAATTCTCCTTGAATAGATGTGAGAGGATGATAGTCCTGCTCAAATGTCTATAAACCATGGAATATCATACTTGGGTTTAAGTTATCCCAATGATTTTTGCAGACCAGTAAAATCTGCAACTCACAGGAGTCCTTTATTTCCTAGGGATTCAAACATGACAGAACACTACAGTTTGAGGATCAAGCCTTCCAGTGGCCTTCTTCAGCATACAGAATGACTGTCAAGTCAGGTGAACTCATTTGACTTTAAAATGTATTTCCTGCACTGCATCTGGTGTTAACGATTCTCTCAGCTTTTGTAAAGGAGAATGGAATAGTAATAGAATGGCAATGGAATGGTAAATAAGGTAAGGAAAAGACAATTTTTCCAAATTCTAGGTAAGGTGTGTTTTCTTGCATCATGTTTACTCCTTTTCTTTTATAAAAGATATATTCTATCCTCAGTCTATGCTGGCATTGGTATCAAGAGCTGTTCCCTTGTGAACAAGGAGCAGCTGGTAACCCTAAATTAGTAAGTGAATTAACTGCGCGTGAAAGTATCAGCTGACAGCCTTCGGGATTATTCCTCTGTATACAATTCTACCAAGAGTCAAGTACTAGCAGCATTTCCTGCAAACGTCGTCCAGTGAAATCATTAGTCCGTCTTGAAGAGGTCACAACTCCAGGGATCAAACCAGGTTACTAAGGTCTGAATTCGAACACACTGGTCCCAAATAAATGAGGAACTAGGCCACTGAAATTAATCAAGTTAGACAATGGAAATGCAAAGAAAGTAAGGGCTGAGGCCAACTGTATGAAGTTCAACAGGGCCAAGTGCCGGGTCCTGCACTTGGCTCACAACAACCCCATGCAGCGCTACAGGCTTGGGGAAGAGGGGCTGGAAAGCTGCCTGGCAGAAAAAGACCTGGGGGTGCTGATCAACAGCCAGCTCAATATGAGCCAGCAGTGTGCCCAGGTGGCCAAGAAGGCCAACAGCATCCTGGCCTGCATCAGAAATAGTGTGGCCAGCAGGAGCAGGGAGGTGATTGTTCCCCTGTACTCGGCACTGGTGAGGCTGCACCTCGAATCCTGTGTTCAGTTTTGGGCCCCTCACTACAGGAAAGACATTGAGGTGCTGGAACGTGTCCAGAGAAGGGCAACAAAGCTGGTGAAGGGTTTAAAGAACAAGTCTTATGAGGAGCGACTGAAGGAACTGGGGTTGCTTAGCCTGGAGAAAAGGAGGTTGAAGGGAGACCTTATCATGCTCTACAACTACCTGAAAGGAGGTTGTAGTAAGGTGGGTGCTGGTCTCTTCTGTGAGGTGGCTGAAGATAGGACAAGAGGAAATGGCCTCAAGTTGTGCCAGGGGAGGTTTAGATTGGATATTAGGAAAAATTTCTTCACTGAAAGGGTGATATTGGAACAGGCTCCCCAGGGAAGTGGTGGTGTCACAATCCCTGGAGGTATTCAAAAAACGCATAGACAAGGCACTTCAGGACATAGTTTAGTGGGCATGGTGGTGTTGGCTTGACAGTTGGAATTGATGATCTTAAAGGTCTTTTCCAACCTAAACGATTCTATGATTCTAAGGTACTTAGATGTGCCCTAACTGTTTTAAACTTGCCATGTGAAAGATCAATATAATTGTACTGAAGTGGATTAAGCTATGGTATTTCTCACTAGCTGAGGAACTTGTTGATGAATAAATAACAACTACATTTACAAGGACAGCGTTTTTTATTTGAAGAGCAAATGGAGCAACAATCAAACTCAAAAATGTGGATTAGCTACATATTCACTTATTGATCAACTTCTTACCTGAAATCAACACCAGCAATAAGCATTATCAATTGTGCTACATGAACATAACAAAGATTTCTTATAAAAAACCACAGTTCTGCTTAGGTTATGTGCTGAAGCTTCTCAAAACACAGGGTAAAGTATCCATGAATGATATGACCGTTACGAATTTTGAAAAGAATTTTTAAGTTTCAAATTTTTATTTTCCCTGGTTGGATTTAGGATCTTCTGGTCTCCTAGAGAATATTTATTAATTTAAACATTTGCACTTATTTTGGGCTAAAATAATATTACATTTCTTTCCCAAATACATAATTAATGTTTTAATACTCCCTTTCCCATAACTGCTGACTACCTAAAAACCACTTTGGTAGTCAAAAAAAATAGTTTGACTACTGAGTTAGAGGCAAGACTCTTGGAAGACTATGAGTCAGAGATTAATTTGGCTTTTCTTCTCATTCGTGGCATCAGATGTTCTGCCAAATTTACCATCTCTAATACAGCCATCCACAGAAAAATGCCACTGTTCTGGTCTCCAGTTTGGAGCTTTGATATCTTACATTTACTTCAGGCCTCATAAATAGCAAACCCATCTTGGACTTTGGGGGATAGAGTGTCTCAGGTAGTATGCCAAAGTTCAATTTGGGTCCTCTCTTGTTTGGTTGTGTTGTGGGGTTTTTTTCCCCCAGACAGTATACTTATGAAAATCAAACCCTAGAATTCTCACTTAGGCACAAATATACTTGGCATCTATTTAAAATTTTAATAAAATATGTAGGGGCCTTTCCTTTCCTTTCGCTGCCCCTTAGGACCAGTGAGTAATGAGTTGACATTTGCTGATATCTAGTGAACAAAGTTTTTTGAAAAAACTAATGAAGAGCTTCTTATTAAAAGTATTAATAAAATGCTATGTGACTGACAGCCATTTACAGTTTAATTTGGGAAGAAGACTAGGCAGTATATTATGTCTTCTGTAGAGAAATGGATAATGTCATATAAAGTGCTGTTAAAAATTAAGAAGTTATTTAGGTTTCTAGTGCAGCTTAAGCAAATTCCTTACTATAATTAAAAAGATAGAAGAAATCTTTCCCGAGACAGACAGGAACATACACGGACTCCTTTGATGATAATTCAGCTTTAAAACATTCTCCTTAAGAATTGCGCAAGTAATAAAGATGATTCTTAGAACTAGAAACTTCCTTTCTATGGGATGTAATAACATTTGGACTCCCTTGAAATAAAATTTCAAATCCCATTAAGCTACAGTGACATTAAAAGTCCTTCAGAAGATGGAAAAAAAAAAAGGAAAAAACCCCAACAATCTAGAACACAAACTAGAAACATGTTCTGAGATTCCATGCTCTCAAGAGCAGAAGCAATTAAATGCCTACTGCATATTTATTAAGAGTGTCTTCACCAGCTACAAAACCAACACATGCACATACTGAGTCAATGAAAAGATGATTGCAAACGTGTTCAGTCAAACTCTAAAGACCTGTGTTGTGCAGCTTCAGGGAAACTCTGAAGAGTGCACAGTCTTTGGAGGGTTAACGTTGTTATTTTGTGGCTGGCTGCCTTGGTCTGGCTTTGGCAACATGCACTCCGTGACGTTCCCCAAGGGTGAATCTTGGGGGTTAGCTCATGTTGAGAGCTACACAAAAGACTGAGGGTGTTAACTTGGGTATGTGTATGAGAAAATACTGCAAAAACACTGATTGCAATGGAAACTGTACCTGTTCTGATGTAGACAGCGACATATTCTTCTTTCAGTTTCTGTAGCCCTTCTGTCTCAGACCTTTAATTTTGTTTCTACACACTTTTTTTCTTTCTTTCTTTCTTTTCCTTTTTTATTTTTTCCCCCAAGGAAGTACATAACACCATATGGCTTCAAGGCTACTATGTCAGTATTTTGCAAAGATACTACAAAGGCAATGTCATGAAAATGGTTTTGTCATTCTCTAAGTGGAATACTTAAATCCTGTTGTTACTGAAAAGGTGGCAGCTCCTCATCTTACAGTGCTTTTGCCGTTTAAATTTCAAATTCTGGAGAGGTGACTCTTCCTTGTGAATAGAGAGAAATAGTTGCATTTATCTGAATTTTAGATTTCTAATTTCCACTACACAACTGGTTTAAGGTAACACCTTTAGGAGCTTCTCTTAAGAATTTTCTTTGGTTTTGAAATGCATTGTGTTATTCAAATAGTGTATAAGAAGTTAGTGTAAAGTCTTACAAAATGAAGTACACTTACCCTACAATGACAACTCTTGACCTATTGATAACATATTCAAGGACAGCTGACTTCTAATTCTAGAAATAATACACTTCATCTTTGAATTTGTGGATGGAGAACTTCTCCAAGATGATTTCAAAGATGGTACCATTGTCCAAACTCTCTAAGAGAAGGATATATAAAAGGTATTCTGAGATGACCATTATTTTTTGCTTGTCTTTAACTTTTTTCTCCTCAGATTTACTTTTCTTTCATTTATAATTCAATGATGACAGTTCATAATTGAAATTATTGTGTTTGATTTTTAATTTGGATGCCATTGTAGCAAGGCAAAGATATGTGCATGTGATGGGTTAACCCTGGCTGGATGCCAGGTGCCCACCAGAGCCGTTCTATCACTCCCCCTCCTTCTCAGCTGGACAGGGGAGAGAAAATATAACAGAGAGCTTGTGGGTCGAGATAAGGATAGGAGAGATCACTCACCAATTACGGTCACGGGCAAAACAGACTCAGTTTGGGGAAAAATTAACTTGATTTATTACAAATCAACCAGAGTAGGGTAATGAGAAATAAAACCAAATCTCAGAACACCTTCCCTCCACCCCTCCCTTCTTCCCGGGCACAACTTCACTCCTGGATTCTCTACCACCCCCCCAGCGGCACAGGGGGACGGGGATGGGGTTTACAGTCAGTTCATCACACGTTATTTTCTGCTGCTTCATCCTCCTCAGGGGGAGGACTCATCACACTCTTCCCCTGCTCCAGCATGGGGTCCCACCCACGGGAGACAGTCCTCCACGAACTTCTCCAACGTGGGTCCTTCCCACGGGCTGCAGTTCTTCACGAACTGCTCCAGCATGGGTCCTTTCCACGGTGTGCAGTCCTTCAGGCACAGACTGCTCCAGCGTGGGCCCCCCACGGGGTCACAAGTCCTCCCAGAAAATCTGCTCTGTGGGCTCCTGTCTCCACAGATCCGCAGGTCCTGCCAGGAGCCTGCTCCAGCACGGGGTTCCCACGGGGTCACAGCCTCCTTCGGGAACCCACCTGCTCCGGCATGGGGTCCTCTCTGGGCTGCAGGTGGATATCTGCTCCACTGTGGACCTCCATGGACTGCAGGGGGACAGCCTGCCTCACCATGGTCTTCCCCACGGGCTGCAGGGGAATCTCTGCTCCGGCACCTGGAGCATCTCCTCCCCCTCCTTCTGCACTGACCTTGGTGTCCCCAGGGTTGTTTCTCTTACATGTTCTCACTCCTCTCTCCGGCTGCCGAATACCGCCGTCCCAACTTTTTTTCCTTCTTAAAAATGTTATCACAGAGGCGTTACCACTATCGCTGATTGGCTCGGCCTTGGCCGGAGGCGGGTCCGTCTTAGAGCCGGCTGGTATGGGCTCTCTCGAACACAGGGGAAGTTTCCAGCAGCTTCTTACAGAAGCCACCCCTGTAACCCCCCCCGCTACAAAAACCTTGCCACACAAAACCAGTACAGTGCAATACTAGAAATCTCAAGAGGCATTAAGAGAGATAATGATGAGAATTGGCCTACTATTTATTGTGCTCTAGATTTGTAGAAATAAGTAATTTCTGGACTAAATTTACCTAGTATTCAGTGACATAAAACACGCCTTCCTGTTGTAGGACTGAATCTTTTGAAGCTAACTGAAGTGTAGTTTTTACATTAAGGAAGTTATTTTGAGGGAGGAAATTTCATTAACTTCCAGATCAGTAAGAATTCAGGGACAGCAGCTCTAGTTTAACAAATATATTTGACTTTTCTGAGGATAATGGAGCAAAGTGACAAAGGGTGGTAGTTGACATTATTTTGTTCAGACTTCTAAAGCACATTTTACATAGCATGACAGATAAAAGTAATTTTGAAAATAAAGTCTCTTGGGGTTATAGGAGGAGTAACAAAGTGAATTGCAATGTGGCTAGAGGAAAGAAGCAAAGATCTATGATTTATGCAGTAAACCAGAGCTAAAAGGCAGTCATTTGTGCATTAGACCATATGTGTTAATGTTTTTTGTGCAGCTCCTGACTATTTTTCTAGCAGTAAACTATTGAGTTTGTAAATGATATTATTTTGTTTTTAATCCCGGCACACAGTATGTAATTATACATTAATAACCCAATTCTAGAGCCTGGTGAACCTGGGTAATCAAGTTCAGCATAAGCTAATTAAGTGTTCAGTGTCAATTTATTTGATCTCCTTTACAAATACTTATTTTAATGCACTTCTATAATATTGATGGAGAAAAAAATTCATAATATTGCACCTTTTTACTGCTCATCTTTATCTGCTTATGTTAAAAAAAGATTAAAATTGTGTTAATAATTGTGTAATAAAAGTTGTTAATTCCTTGCCTGCTGCTAGTCACTGGTTAAATTTAAAGTTGTGAGTTAAGCTGTATTGTCAAGTTTACTTGTCTTTATATTAGTGTTGAACTAGAGACCAATTTGTGTTTTACAGCTCTAGACAAAAGTGTACCTTTCTGTAAGTAAGTGAGGGGGAAGCTGGAAACGGAAGCTGCATAGTAGTCCCTTTTCTTTAATAAAATCATATTTCAGCAGAGCTCTTACATTGATTTTTACTATACACACAATCTAGTTAAGCATATTCCTAATTTTGCTGTTTTGACAAATTGGTTCTAAGCTGCCTTCCTTTGAAGGAAGGCTGTGACTGACTCTTTACTTGACTAATTTAATTTACAGCACAAAGCATTTCAGCCCCAAACCAATACACTATGGGAACAGAGGGTGGAAGAATGAAAAGGAGGTTATATCGGAAGTTTGTTCTTTGTGCTAACAGTGCATGTTCAGCTATGTAAATAGTAACAGTTACAAAGGGAAATGGAGTCAAAGATTCAAGCCAGCTGCTTTCTTCCTCATACATAGAATCACAGAATATGTTGAATTGGAAGGGACCCATAAGGATCATTGAGTCCATCTCCTGTTTATTACGTTCTGTAATAAATGTGGAATTTCAAATATCTTTTGCAGCTCTGATTAGGAAATATGGGGAATTATTTGGGAAAAAAATTGTTATTTAAAAAAAACAGTTTGTATATTACATGACTGTGAAAGTTAGATTTACAGTTTTTACCGAGAACCAAGTGCTTATGATGGATAGTCCAAGGACACTTTGAGTAAACATCATAAAGCACTTTAACTCAACATCATTTTTTGGCTTTTTCATTACTAAGTCTGGATGACTTGGCACAATATAGTTCTACAACAGGAACTTCAGATTTTGGATCTATTAACAGCAAGTAAATTATTTATTAACTTACGGTATATCAGGAGTAATTTGGCAGTTGGCAGGCATCAGTGAGTCATAGATTAACATAAGACCGCTGTTGTGTCCAATACCTTCTGAGCAATCTATTTCAGACCAGATTTTTTTACCAGACACTCTTATTTTTTAGTAAGGACATAAAAGACACTTAAGCTGCTTTGCTCAGTTGCTATTGCTCAGTCTATAGGCATAACACTATGTCTTATATTGACTGAAAGGAGAGACTGAATATGTTGCCAGTTGTTTCTGAAAGCAACATCACATACAGCTACTTAGCAGAGAAACGGATTTTCACTGTATGTGAAAATCAGCAACAAAACCTGGAGACATTCTGGAACAATTTTGTCATCTTGGTACAATGGGAGAAAAAGTGGCAATGGTAGCAAGACACAGTTGTAGATAGCAACAGCCCATTTCTTCAGCATGATCTTGTCAGGGAGACCAGTCTTATTGAAGAGGAGTGGCTTGCTTCCCAAAGGGCTTGCACCAGGCAAAATTTAGCAGGTAAACAATTGTCATTGTGCTAAAAAAAGATTTTCCAATTCTCCTATTGCTTAAACTCTGCACTTTTACTCCATATCATGCAACCGTGAATTCAATAGCATGTTGTTGCCTTCTCTAGTTGCTGCTGCTTCTCCACTGTAGAGTAACTGAAAACACTTATAGCTTTTGAGGCTTCTGCTGCTTTCTGAAGTACCTTGAACTTTCTAAGCTACCTGACATTTCAGTATCACCGATACTCTTCCCTCCTGAAATTTTATCTTATACTAGATCAAGAACTTAGGAAAAACCAACAAAGCCTAGGCATTTTCCTTTTCAGGTGTGTTCCAAAGGAAAAGAAAGGTTTCAGCAGAAGGGGATTTACCCCCAAATAGGAGCTTTTGAAAATTCCCCTGTAAATTTCAAAATAGGCCCTACCCCTACTTAGGATCCCAAGTTTAGCCAAGTGAGAGGAACAGATGAGGATATCAACAAGGAGGCAGTTTTCTTTAGGTGAACTAAAAGCTTTAGCATATTGAGTTAGAAATGCTCAGTAATGTGTTTTCAGTTGCTTAAAATACTTGTATACTTACATTTTTTTCCATGAGAACATTAAAAGGACTAATCCCCTATGAATACCAAGTTCTGAGTGAGAAGTGAATCTCTTGAACTACCATAGAATTCAGAAGGGAATGTTACATATCACAGAAATTGTTCACATAGAGTTTTCCCAATTAAGAATACAGTTGTAATTAAACTATATTTTTTCACAGGAAAATGTTAGTTATAGTCAAATATAATTTGGAAATGCCAAAATTATTTTCATTCAAATCAACATTTAAAAACCAAACACAACAATTTTAATTTAGTATAAAATTTTATCTTAAAAAAACCCTAACAAATGCCCCAAACCCACCAACTACCAAAACTGAAGTGGTATGACGTACTGAAGTTCTGATGGAAATTGACTAAAAAAATTTCACAATCAATTGTTTTTCAAATAGATTTTTTTTAACCATCTGAACAATCATTGAATAATCCTTTTTTTTTCTTTTTCTAAATTTTTATTGACAGAGTTTAATCCATTTCACAACAAAATCTTAGTTCTTAATGAGAAGAGCATTTTCCATAGAACTGGATGTGAGAATGCAGTCAGTTCTGTCCAAACCAACACATATTTGTAACTTATTACATCATGAAGCTGCCAAAATACCAAACAAAACACTAACCTGAAACTTTTTCTGACTTCTATGAATGAATAAAATTCACATCTGTTTTCTATTGATTCAGCCTGATATAGAAAGATCAATAAAAAGGAAACAAAACCATGCAGTATTTCTTAAAAAAAGATAAAACAAATAATCTGTAATTAATTTTTCACTATGACTGATAAATCTGTGCCACCATTATGTCAGTGTTGGCTGATGTATATACTATTACTCCAACATGTTGTAATTGGCCTCACGTCATGGAAACATACCTGATTTCTCTGCTCACCTGTAGTTTAGAGGAAGTTTATTTCTTCCAAACTAAAATAACTACTGTTGAAAGTTAAGTATTGAAAGGGTAATGGAGCCAGCTCACTGAGTAATTTCTGTGCATGTGTTAAGTTACAAAGGCATTTAACTTTTTAAACAAGTAATAAACAGTTATTAAAAATAGCGATTAAATATTACATTTCTTATTAAAAGGTAGAACAAGTCCCAAACCTTAAAAAAAGGGAAACGGCCCTGCAATCTTGGGGTATAATCAACGAGGATACTCGAATGGTATAGGGTACATTAATAAAAAGTGTAAACCCTGAGAGCTTGTCAGAACAGAAGACAGGTTAGGTTAATTGACCAGTGATGGCCACTACCAGCAGATAGTGGACACCAATTATGTACTATGATTGAGCACATAATCTCTACAAAGAGAGATAGGAGGTAGCTAGTCTTCAGAGACAAGCAGAAGTGATTCCAGAAATACTTATTAACATGCAATGCTCATTAAGAAATTCAGTTATTTTGGTAGCATTTTTGTCATTTCATACCACTCCTATTCATGCAATGGTCACACATGGTTTCGGTCACCCATCCCAACACATGAAAGTCTTGGCATTTGTGGGATAAGCTGAGTGATCTTTCCAAGTCAACTAAGTCTTTTGATCATTTTCAGAGCAGGAAAATTACACCAAAAAATGTCACGCTAAAGGGCAAATGGTGAGAACCAGCAGCTCACTTACACCCTAAGTACAGCTACAAGTTTAGTTCAATATGCTGGAGAAATAACAAGGAACTAATTTAATGAAAGGCAACAAGGTAATTTGTATGTAGAAATCTAATTATTTTTAGACTCCTTTCTCTCCCTTTCTAAAAACACGATTAATATATAAAAATATAGTAATATTTCTGGTCATGGGACAACTTGCTCTCTTTCTTGTATTCCAACTTTTTTCCTGTCTTTCATGGTATATCAGCTGGCTAGTTTTAAGACACGTAATGTTTGCTATTATAGAGACTATACAGACACACCACCACTCCATGGTATGAAACGGTTCATAAATATTTGAAAAGGGATTCCTGCCTCATTGGTTTTCAGAACGTATCACCACCCCACAAGCAAAAAGTCATCCTCTTCTTATGCCCCTAGAGGACGTGACCTCTAAGAGACTAGATACCAGATGCAAATGCACAACTTTAGTTTGGCAAACTTGTATTTCTAGCTCTACTTGCATGAAAAAATTGTGTTGGTTTTTTTTTGTTGTTGGTTTTTTTTTTTTTTTAATTGGGTTTGTGGGGTTTTTTTTCATCTCAAAGTATGCCCATCCAGCAGGTGTATTATGGATTGACATTTCTAAAATAAACCCCTTGGCGACCCACAAAGCAAACAGCTGGGAAGCTGGCACATAAACAAAAGAATAAGGGTACTTTTGTTTGGGTTTTTTTGAAGCAAATGATGGTACTTAAAAGCCCACTGACAATTTTTAAGTCATACTTTTGGGGGGTTTTTTTGTTTGTGGTTTTTGTTTGTTTGGGTTTTGTTTTTGTTTTTGTTTTTTTCCCCCTGTACCCTACTGTTATTACAAACAGTGTCTCAGATTATGGTAATACAAAGAGATGAGAAGGGGGAAAAAGCCATTTTCCCTTTGAAAGAAATGCATGTACTTAGGTAGTCATCATACAGAGTTAATTTCAACACTTTACACTCATCTGATCTGATTTATTGGCCTTCCACATATGACAGAAGACTCAAAAGATAGAATAACACTTGTAAAAGACATATTGGTAAAGGAAGTCAGAACAAGAATCTCAGTGCCTGACGTCCCTTAAATTCATGTCTGTATACATGTATATGCATCCTTATCCAAACACACACATCAGATTTAAGGTAGTGCTGGCTGGAGATAAGTTTCTTATATTTAAAAAACCAAAACCAAGTAGCAAACCAACAGAAAAAACAACAGACTAAAGGAAAAATCTCTGGGCAGGAACAGACCAGGAATTGCTGGGTGAGGAGGTGTGCAAAAGAAACCTTGGACAGAAAACAAAAAGAAAATGTTCAGGGAGGAGGACCTGAGCTTGGCAAGACAAAAACTTACTAGTGCGCAGAAATCAGGAACAGAGGCAGAATGGGTAAGACAGGAGAAAACCAACTCATGTTATAGTGCATTAGGATAAGTTAGAGGAAAAGAAGTTAAGGAAAATAATGTACATGAACACATAAATGAAGCAAACCACTGAACTTTCACAGAAGTGAGTCAGGCAATGGTAACAGCAGTAGAGCTCCATATTGGATAATTTGCCTTGCAGCTAGACTGCCTCCAGAAACTGAGTCAGCTTTTGGTATCTGAACTACCTTGTGCACATATCTTTGAAGGAAGATTCTTTACAATGTTCCCAGAAAGGAGAGAACAAAAGATCAACTGGTAGTTTTTTTTAATAAAAATAGCTACCACTTAGGAAAGCTGAATTATTACTTTGCTTGTCAGTGACAGAGTACCTCCAGCTTTCATAAACAGAGATAGCCTTTTGTCATATTATATTACACTTTAAACCAGAAATAGAAAGGTAGGAGTCTTGATATTTAACCTAACTCAGCTGAATATTCAGAGAATATGCTAAATTAAGTATGTACTGCTAATGGCAGAACGGATATGATTTTCAAATTCAGGTACAAAGTGTGAACATCTATCTTACGGTGTCTGATCTGCAGATACACCACCTCTGAATCACCCACCACCTTTTCCTTGTCCAAACAGACAAGGGTTTAACATTGCCATGTGGTTGAAACCTTAGCAGGAGGTAGGGTTGCAGAAGGCTGCTACACTTTGTATTATATTCCTTGTTGCTGCCTTTTACATGGCCAAGAGATAGAATCCCCATCTGTCCATAAGATTAGAGTGAATGGCTGATCTTGAATATGGAGATCCAGGGGGTAGATAATTTCAAAGAAGTTTAAAAGGTAACTAACAGTCCTTCCTTGACTCATCAACAGAATGCTAGTATTTAGCCTAATTAAAATATTAAAACTAGTGGTAACTGAGGGATGAAGGGAGAATGAAAGTTTTTAATTCCTGAAAAAATTTCCAGTAGAGGAGTGGACATAAGGGTTATGTCTATGCCAGCAAGTAGCTCAGTAACAGTGAATCTACCACGTGAAATGGATGGTGCTAAGGATCCAGCGTCCACACTACCTGTTTACTTTAGACTTGTTTTAGTTTGGTTCACCAACCTGATTTCCCAATAGCGGACGGATGGCATTCAATGTGGTCCTAGAGAGCATCTTCCAGAACAGCTTCATCTGAAAGAAATCTAGCTCATGCACTCCTGAAGCTGCTCCACTCCGAGAACCAAAGCAGTTCAAAAAGCACAGCTTTCAAAACAATCTAAGCACAGCTAGCTATTCAAGCTAAAATTGTAGTGTAGATGCACCCAGCAGCAGTGAGAGACTCAAACCAGCACTGCAGTATCACTTTGAGAAAAAACATATGATTTTACTTTCTAGCACATGCTTATGCTCTTACTATCTTCCTATGGCTGAGAATGAAGGGAACTCTGTTTCCTCTGAAAGACCCAGAAAGGATATGGATAATGATATTCGAGAAAATTTTCTCCTATCATCATCATTCATAGACTCCAAGTAGGGCATTTAGCTTGAGCCAGATTGAGGGATGTATTGATTTGACAACCACTATTTATGATAACAAACATTGTTTTCTCTTTCAGGGAGCTGACATCTGCTTTGCTTTGATGGAAATGAAATTATAGAGAAGAGAGAAAAAGGAAGTCACTCATGACTCATTGCATTTTCATGACAACAAATGTTTTTACAGACAACAGAAGACGGATGCTCACCACATGCATTTTAATACATTTAAATTATCATGTCCCACTCCTAAAATCCACTTGTTCATTGTGTTATCCCCTGAAAGATACCAGGGGCCACACCTATAAATGGCTGCCTGGTTTTGTATACAATGTGTATATCCTAGAGCAGAACATGTAAATGTTAAACCAAACTCTGGAAATCTATGTTTGCTCCCTATAAACCTACATAATAAGGCCTTCTCTGCAGTTTAATTTGCCTTTTTATTGTATGTATGCCAACAATTACCACGATGTCTGTACTACAATAACATCAACATAAAAGCTATAGTTTATCTTGTACACTGCTCTTTAAAATATGCATATTTAAGGTATGTTTATATACACTCAGTGGTCAAATGGCCATATCTAATCCAGCATAATAGTCCAGAAGGCTATGTTTGCTCTTCTCACTTAGTTTTAACTTTTTTGTCACAGAAGTTTTGAAATAAACATAAAGAAACTTCTATTAAAATATCTGTATTGCTTGAACTTTACTTTTTGTTAATGTCTTCCTAGAATTCAGTCTGCTGTTCAGCAAGTTGGTATGAAAGGGCCATAAGGATCAGATTTGATTTGGTTTTGTTGGTCCAAGAATGAAAGTAGTTCGAGGGACATGAAGTTGTGAGACAAGAAGAAGCTGTACTATTTTATAGAAATTCATTCTTGTGTACACAAACCTACATGCATATTGTTCCATCCTTATCTCTATAATACTTTCCACAAAGCAGAGGCTGTCTAGGCAAGAGCAATTCCTGCTTTCTTGATAGGCCTAACCACAGCTTTTAAATCCAGTGTGGTCCAAAATAATGGTGTCCAAAAGTAGATTGCTCCTAAAGATAAAACAACTATTACATTTAAGAATGCATTATTTCTTCAGGGATCTGCACAAATTGTTTTACAGTAATTAAAAAATCTGGTTTAGCATGGTCCCTTACATCTATTTTACTAAAACACATGCATGGTACTACAACACCATAAATTCTCTGTATACATGTATAGATGCATACAGACTCCTACATTTATGCATTCACACGTATTTATTTATATATATGCAAGCTGTAATGTATGTATAAATGTAAGAACTTTATAAATACATATGAAAACACATAAATAATTGCTGAAACCTTTTCTTGCTTCTCATTTTTTGGACTTCATGAATGATATGACAGGAAACACATTAGTGTTTAATTACTTCCAGATGTTCAACAACAATTCTTTATACTTTTTAAAACAAAATCTATTGCAGATTAAATACTCTTTTTTTGGTGTTTAATACTTTCTAAGAGCTTAATACTTTTTAAAATGCTGCTGCTTATGGTTTTTAGTTCAATAATGCAGAAGGTTGTACCAACTACCATTCTGTATTTATTTCAGTATTTTTGAATGTATTTCCATTTCTGTTTTTCATAAATATCAACAAGTAATAACAAAGGAAAGTTATGATGTGAAACCAGGAAATGTTTCATGCTTCAAGAAACATGTAAAAATTATCCTATGGCCACCTGTGCCCTGTTTTCCTGTGCAAAACTTCTGCTCTGTTAGACTAAAACAAGAACATAGATAACATGCCTGAAAGCAGTGTTTTTTTCATGTGACAATGCAAGGAGTTGAGATCAGACTTTTTTCTTTAATGTTTTGAAATTAAGTATCATTTGCATAACTAAAATATTTGTGCTTAAATACTGTTCTGAAATACATTTGGTAGTGACATTAAGAAAGTTCTTCAATATTCTAAATCTGAGGATGAAATTCTGACTCCAGCAAAGTCAAATCTTATACTCACATTATCAAGGTTGAAAATGAACTATTCTATTTCAAAAGTTTATATCAGAGGAGAAATATATGTTTCTTACATACATGCTAAGGATTTACCTGTAATACATTCCTGTGACAGTTAAAACTACTACATTATGTTCTGGACCAAATGTGAATCTTACTGTAACTGAATGACTACTCTTTGTATTGCAAAAGAAAAAAAAATAGCTGACCATATAGAGCCGACTATAACTTGTCTACGGAAACACACCTCTGTAAAAATATTCACAATCTATGTATAATGTTCAGAGATAATGTAAACAAAAAAAATAGCAATGATGTATTGCTTCAAAACATTCAGTAACAATGTGGAATGGAGAACCAGAAAGATCTTTCTCCAACACCTAATTTCTGTTCTGCAATAACCTTACAGTATAGCTGCCATTCTGTATGTCAATCAGTGTGTAAAGTTTAATGATATTATTGTTCCTATAAAGGAAAAAGTCACTGAGAACTTTTCACCCACACTTCATTTTTATGTCAGAATGCACTCCTTTTTGAGGGAGAGGAATTGTTATACAAGTAAAGAGATGAAAAGTCAAGGTAGGCTTTTTACTGCTACTAGTTCTAACTGAAGGAGCCATGTGGTGCTGAAGTGCAAAAGTGCCCAATAAGATGTGTATGTACATGCCATAAAAGTGGTTGAGATGCAATAATTATACCAACCTTTACAGTCTGACTAGGGGATTCCTACACAATACAATTATTACAGAATATGAATCAGAGATTCAAGTACAACCAGAGAGCAATGAATCACATAAAGGGAAATGCATAGTTATGCACCAGTGATTTTAAAAAGTGCTCAATAAATTATGTCTATTAAAATATACTATACTCTAAATAATTCTTATTTGGAATGTGGAGCTATACACCAGGAAGTCTGAGAAAAGCTGACCTTTTTGGCAAGGAACTGTATAGCTGAAATTGTTTCAGTTCACCTATTTGGTTTTTATTTTGAAACTATAAAAAAGTGCCAGTAAAAAGTAAGAAAACTGCCGGATTAATCTAACTTTTCCATAGTTTATGGTAGTTCTACAAACATTCTGTCTACACAGAGATTATTTATATCTTAAAATAAGAAAGAAACACCTTAATGTTTCTTTGGTGGGCTTTTTGTGTCACTGAATTCTGAAAGCCTGTGGCGTTTTCTGAATGTCTTAAAAAAAAAAAAAACTCAAATGAACCCCCAAAAACTGACAAATAGAAAAAACTTCCTATTGAAGAATAGAGATATACTTCTACTATATTGCTATGGAGGTTGTTGATGACTTTACGCAATCATGTCGTTCATTTCTGAGCATTTACAGACCTTGAAAGAACTTGTTGGTGTTATGTCTAGAATGAATATAAGTTTATGGTTTAAAATGAGTTTATCACAATAAGAAAACACATCCACAGTGAAATTTCCATCTTGTGATATAATTTTGATGCAATGATAAGTCAACTGCCTGTCTGAGGGGCTCTTATTATTTTCACATCTTCCAGTGAGAATGTCAACTTTTCCAAAAGGAAATCATGCAGTTATGAAATGTCAAAGCTTCTAGTTTCATCTAAATTATGATAATTTCTCTTCCACACAATCTCAAGATAAATTATGTTTTCTAGCCAGACAGTTGTGTTAAGAATGTCACCTGACTTTTTTTGGCCTAAAAAAAGAAAAAAACCCAAACTCCCAGACCCCAAGAAATAAAACAAACCAAAACCAACAAAACAAAACAAACAGACAAGAAAATCCCCAAACAAACAAAAAACACTTTTAGGGATTACATGGTACAAGACAGATCACTGCTCAGAATGCAGGAAAGCCAGAGCAAGGGCCAGCTCAAACTAACTTGGTTACTTGGGAATGGGTTGGGAAAGCAAGGGTGGCATGTCAGCTGGAATGTGCTGAAAACAAAAACCCCTAGAGAAACTGGGGGAAGAGGAACTAGCATGGTGACCACAAGGAAGATGGAAAATTTCTTTTAACAGAGTGTCCTGGTTTCAGCTGGGATAGAGTTAATCGTCTTCCTAGTAGCTGGTACAGTGCTATGTTTTTGAGTTAGGTATGAGAAGAATGTTGATAACACACTGATGTTTTCAGTTGTTGCTCAGTAATGTTTAGTCTAAAGTCAAGGATTTTTCAGCTTCTCATGCCCAGCCAGCGAGAAAGCTGGAGGGGCACAAGAAGTTGGCACAGGACACAGCCAGGGCACCTGACCCAAACTGGCCAACGGGGTATTCCATACCATGTGACGTCACATCTAGTATATAAACTGGGGGGAGTGGGGGCAGGGGGATCGCCGCTAGGGGACTAACTGGGTGTCGATCGGCGGGTGGTGAGCAATTGCATTGTGCATCACTTGCATATTCTAATCCTTTTATTATGACTATTGTCATTTTATTAGTGTTATCTTTATCATTATTAGTTTCTTCTTTTCTGTTGTATTAAACCGTTCTTATCTCAACCCATGAGTTTTACTTATTTTCCTGATTTTCTCCCCCACCCCCCACTGGGGGGGGGGGAGTGAGTGAGCTGCTGTGTGGTGCTTAGTTGCTCACTGGGGTTAAACTACGACACAGAGCTGGATAGAAAAGGAAATATTAACTATGAGCTGAGAAACTGCCTTCTGGTATTTGTCTCTGCTGGGTTCAAAGAAATAGTATATTCTCCCTGTATCTTCTGTCTAAATAAACAGATCTATACTAGTAAAATACCCAGATGAATATCTTCTAACAGAAGGCTATCTTCATGAGTTTGAATATTAGTTAAGTAGTCACACAGAAAGGGAAAACAGGTTTTAGCATGTAATCACTGAATAATTTAGGTTGGAGTGACCTCTGGAGGTTATCTAGTTCAACTTTCTTCTCACAACAGGGACAATTTAGATCAGGCGTCTAATCACCTGTATTGTACTGTATCACAGTAAAAATACTTCGTAGTAGGTAATTGGAATGTTACATGTTACAGATCGTGGTTTTTGCCTCTCATCCTGCCACTATGCCCTTCCAGGATGAGTCTGGATCCATCTTCAACTGTATCTTTTATTAGGATATATCTGAAGACAGCAACTAGATTTCCCCTTAGCCTTCTCTTTTTAGGACTGAACAAAGCCAGTTCTCTCAGCGTTTTCATGCACTGCAGTCCCTTGACCATCTTGGTGCCTCTGCTGGATCCACTCCAGTATGTCCATGTTTTTCTTCTGCAGAGCCCCAAACTGGACACAGTGTCCCAGAGACAGTCTCACAAGCATTGGACAGAGGACAATAATTGCTCCTAGCCTGCTGTTTACATTCTTGCTAATACAGCCCAGAATGCACCTGAAAAAGGCATCACCACAGGGACACACTGCTGACTTATGTTTAACTTGTGGACCACTGGGATGGCCAAGATCTTTCCTGCAGAGCTGCTCTGTGCCCCATCCTGTATGGCAGTATAGGGTTATTCCTCCCCAGGTGTAGCATTTTTCATTTCCTTTTGTTGAACTTCTTGAGATTCTTGTCAGCCCACTTCTCCAGCCTGTTGAGATCCCTCTGGATAGCAGCTCTGCACTCCAAAGTAGTGACCATTCTCCCCAGTTTGGTCCAGTAGCAAACTGAGAAATGCCTTTAGTAACCAACTTCTATATGGGCTTTGTAGCTTTGATCACAACTTTTTCAACCCAGGGCTCCAGACAGTTTTCTGTCAAGTTTCTTATCCATCTGTTCCATTCATATCTCATCAATTTGCCTGTAAGTATACTATGGGAGAACATGTCAAAAGCCTTGCAGAAATCAAGGTCAACAACACTCAGGGCTCTCCCCTTGTATAGTGCCAATAATCTTATCACAGAAGGTAGTCATGTTGGCCAGGCACAAATTGCCCTTGGTGAATTTGTGCTGGGTCTTCCTCGTCACCCTTGTCCTTCCCGAGCCTGGCCACAGCTTCAGCAACTGAATACTGCATGTGACCAGGAACTAGTTCTAAATGGTTTCCTTTGAGCAATATGGTATCATCTTAGAACTTAGCTGCTTTTTTTTCTTTTCTTTTCTTTTCTTTTTAATACAAAGTCTGAACATTATTTGGAGTGAAAAGCTCACTATCATGTTAGAGCTTCCTTTTATCAATAATGGCCATAATGTGAAAAAGTTCAGCTCAAACTTTTCTCTGGCCTCAAGTGCTCTTAGCATTGCTATCTTAGGAATGATCCTTTTTTCTATGAAAGTCATTATTTTTGAAACCCATTTAGCATTTTCTGTCTGCAGCAAAAGGAAGATGTTCCAGACAAACCCTACTAGCTTGCACTCTAAATCAAACAGCAAGGTAGGACATAGTATTATGAACATGCATT